>NW_026599608.1:537463-542463 GCF_023634155.1 Falco peregrinus
TAGGGTTAGGGTTAGGGTTAAGGTTAGGGTTAGGTTTAGGGTTAGGGTTAGGGTTATGTACATGCCATGCACAGCTGAGGTTTAGAGTTCCGTTTAGGATTAGGCCTCTTAGGGTCAGGATTAGGGTTAGGTTTAGGATTAGGGTTAGGGTTAGGGTTAGGGTTAGGGTTATGTACATGCCATGCACAGCTGAGGTTTAGAGTTCCGTTTAGGGTTAGGTCACTTAGGGTTAGGGTTTAGTTTAGGGTTAGGCTTAGGGTTAGGGTTAGGGTTATGTACATGCCATGCACAGCTGAGGTTTAGAGTTCCGTCTAGGGTTAGGCCTCTTAGGGTCAGGATTAGGGTTAGGTTTAGGATTAGGGTTAGGGTTAGGGTTAGGGTTGGTTAGGGTTAGGGTTAAGGTTAGGGTTAGGGTTAGGGTTAGGGTTAGGGTTAGGGTTAGGGTTAGGGTTAGGGTTAGGGTTAGGTACATGCCGTGCACGGCTGAGGTTTAGAGTTCCGTTTAGGGTTAGGTCTCTTAGGTTTAGGGTTAGGGTTAGGGTTAGAGTTAGGTACATGCCAAGCACAGATGAGGTTTTGAGTTCCATTTAGGGTTAGGTCCCTTAGGGTTAGGGTTAGGGTTAGGGTTAGGGTTAGGTACATGCCATGCACAGCTGAGGTTTAGAGTTCCGTTTAGGGTTAGGTCTCTTAGAGTTAGGGTCAGGGTAAAGGTTAGGGTTAGGTTTAGGGTTAGGGTTACGTACATGCCATGCACAGCTGAGGTTTAGAGTTTCGTTTAGGGTTAGGTCTATTAGGGTTAGGGTTAGGGTTAGGGTTAGGGTTAGGGTTAGGGTTAGGGTTAGGGTTAGGGTTAGGGTTAGGGTTAGGGTTAGGGTTAGGGTTAGGGATAGGGTTAGGGTTACGTAAATGCCATGCACAGCTGAGGTTTAGAGTTCCGTTTAGGATTAGGCCTCTTAGGGTCAGGACTAGGGTTAGGTTTAGGATTAGGGTTAGGTTAGGGTTAGGGTTATGTACATGCCATGCACAGCTGAGGTTTAGAGTTCCGTTTAGGGTTAGGTCTATTAGGGTTAGGGTTAGGGTTAGGGTTAGGGTTAGGGTTAGGGTTAGGGTTAGGGTTAGGGTTAGGGTTAGGGTTAGGGTTAGGGTTAGGGTTAGGGTTAGGGTTATGTACATGCCATGCACAGCTGAGGTTTAGAGTTCCGTTTAGGATTAGGCCTCTTAGGGTCAGGACTAGGGTTAGGTTTAGGATTAGTGTTAGGGTTAGGGTTAGGGTTATGTACATGCCATGCACAGCTGAGGTTTAGAGTTCCGTTTAGGGTTAGGTCACTTAGGGTTAGGGTTTAGGTTAGGGTTAGGCTTAGGGTTAGGGTTAGGGTTATGTACATGCCATGCACAGCTGAGGTTTCGAGTTCCGTTTAGGGTTAGGCCTCTTAGGGTCAGGATTAGGGTTAGGGTTAGGATTAGGGTTAGGTCTTTTAGGGTTAGGGTTAGGGTTAGGGTTAGGGTTAGGGTTAGGGTTAGGGTTAGGGTTAGGGTTAGGGTTAGGGTCAGGGTTGGGCTTAGGTACATGCCGTGCACAGCTGAGGTTTAGAGTTCCGTTTAGGGTTAGGTCTCTTAGGGTTAGGGTTAGGGTTAGCGTTAGGGTTAGGGTTAGGTACATGCCATGCACAGATGAGGTTTTGAGTTCCATTTAGGGTTAGGTCTCTTAGGGTTAGGGTTAGGGTTAGGGTTAGGTACATGCCATGCACAGCTGAGGTTTAGAGTTCCGTTTAGGGTTAGGTCACTTAGGGTTAGGGTTAGGGTTAGGGTTAGGGTTAGGGTTAGGGTTAGGGTTAGGGTTAGGTACATGCCATGCACAGCTGAGGTTTAGAGTTCCGTTTAGGGTTAGGTCTCTTAGGGTTAGGGTTAGGGTTAGGGTTAGGGTTAGGGTTAGGGTTAGGGTTAGGTACATGCCATGCACAGCTGAGGTTTAGAGTTCCGTTTAGGGTTAGGTCTCTTAGAGTTAGGGTCAGGGTAAGGGTTAGGGTTAGGGTTAGGGTTAGGGTTAGGTACATACCATGCACAGCTGAGGTTTAGAGTTTCGTTTAGGGTTACGTCTCTTAGGGTTAGGGTTAGTGTCAGGATTAGGGTTAGGGTTAGGGTTAAGGGTTAGGGTTAGGGTTAGGGTTAGGTACATGCCGTGCACAGCTGAGGTTTAGAGTTCCGTTTAGGGTTAGGTCTCTTAGGTTTAGGGTTAGTGTTAGGGTTAGAGTTAGGTACATGCCAAGCACAGATGAGGTTTTGAGTTCCATTTAGGGTTAGGTCCCTTAGGGTTAGGGTTAGGGTTAGGGTTAGGGTTAGGTACATGCCATGCACAGCTGAGGTTTAGAGTTCCGTTTAGGGTTAGGTCTCTTAGAGTTAGGGTCAGGGTAAAGGTTAGGGTTAGGTTTAGGGTTAGGGTTACGTACATGCCATGCACAGCTGAGGTTTAGAGTTCCGTTTAGGGTTAGGTCTATTAGGGTTAGGGTTAGGGTTAGGGTTAGGGTTAGGGTTAGGGTTAGGGTTAGGGTTAGGGTTAGGGTTAGGGTTAGGGTTAGGTAAATGCCATGCACAGCTGAGGTTTAGAGTTCCGTTTAGGATTAGGCCTCTTAGGGTCAGGACTAGGGTTAGGTTTAGGATTAGGGTTAGGGTTAGGGTTAGGGTTATGTACATGCCATGCACAGCTGAGGTTTAGAGTTCCGTTTAGGGTTAGGTCTATTAGGGTTAGGGTTAGGGTTAGGGTTAGGGTTAGGGTTAGGGTTAGGGTTAGGGTTAGGGTTAGGGTTAGGGTTATGTACATGCCATGCACAGCTGAGGTTTAGAGTTCCGTTTAGGATTAGGCCTCTTAGGGTCAGGACTAGGGTTAGGTTTAGGATTAGTGTTAGGGTTAGGGTTAGGGTTATGTACATGCCATGCACAGCTGAGGTTTAGAGTTCCGTTTAGGGTTAGGTCACTTAGGGTTAGGGTTTAGGTTAGGGTTAGGCTTAGGGTTAGGGTTAGGGTTATGTACATGCCATGCACAGCTGAGGTTTCGAGTTCCGTTTAGGGTTAGGCCTCTTAGGGTCAGGATTAGGGTTAGGGTTAGGATTAGGGTTAGGTCTTTTAGGGTTAGGGTTAGGGTTAGGGTTAGGGTTAGGGTTAGGGTTAGGGTTAGGGTTAGGGTTAGGGTCAGGGTTGGGCTTAGGTACATGCCGTGCACAGCTGAGGTTTAGAGTTCCGTTTAGGGTTAGGTCTCTTAGGGTTAGGGTTAGGGTTAGCGTTAGGGTTAGGGTTAGGTACATGCCATGCACAGATGAGGTTTTGAGTTCCATTTAGGGTTAGGTCTCTTAGGGTTAGGGTTAGGGTTAGGGTTAGGTACATGCCATGCACAGCTGAGGTTTAGAGTTCCGTTTAGGGTTAGGTCACTTAGGGTTAGGGTTAGGGTTAGGGTTAGGGTTAGGGTTAGGGTTAGGGTTAGGGTTAGGTACATGCCATGCACAGCTGAGGTTTAGAGTTCCGTTTAGGGTTAGGTCTCTTAGGGTTAGGGTTAGGGTTAGGGTTAGGGTTAGGGTTAGGGTTAGGGTTAGGTACATGCCATGCACAGCTGAGGTTTAGAGTTCCGTTTAGGGTTAGGTCTCTTAGAGTTAGGGTCAGGGTAAGGGTTAGGGTTAGGGTTAGGGTTAGGGTTAGGTACATACCATGCACAGCTGAGGTTTAGAGTTTCGTTTAGGGTTACGTCTCTTAGGGTTAGGGTTAGTGTCAGGATTAGGGTTAGGGTTAGGGTTAAGGGTTAGGGTTAGGGTTAGGGTTAGGTACATGCCGTGCACAGCTGAGGTTTAGAGTTCCGTTTAGGGTTAGGTCTCTTAGGTTTAGGGTTAGTGTTAGGGTTAGAGTTAGGTACATGCCAAGCACAGATGAGGTTTTGAGTTCCATTTAGGGTTAGGTCCCTTAGGGTTAGGGTTAGGGTTAGGGTTAGGGTTAGGTACATGCCATGCACAGCTGAGGTTTAGAGTTCCGTTTAGGGTTAGGTCTCTTAGAGTTAGGGTCAGGGTAAAGGTTAGGGTTAGGTTTAGGGTTAGGGTTAGGTACATGCCATGCACAGCTGAGGTTTAGAGTTCCGTTTAGGGTTAGGTCTCTTAGGGTTAGGGTTAGGGTTAGGGTTAGGGTTAGGGTTAGGGTTAGGGTTAGGGTTAGGGTTAGGGTTAGGGTTAGGGTTAGGTAAATGCCATGCACAGCTGAGGTTTAGAGTTCCGTTTAGGATTAGGCCTCTTAGGGTCAGGACTAGGGTTAGGTTTAGGATTAGGGTTAGGGTTAGGGTTAGGGTTATGTACATGCCATGCACAGCTGAGGTTTAGAGTTCCGTTTAGGGTTAGGTCTATTAGGGTTAGGGTTAGGGTTAGGGTTAGGGTTAGGGTTAGGGTTAGGGTTAGGGTTAGGGTTAGGGTTAGGGTTATGTACATGCCATGCACAGCTGAGGTTTAGAGTTCCGTTTAGGATTAGGCCTCTTAGGGTCAGGACTAGGGTTAGGTTCAGGATTAGGGTTAGGGTTAGGGTTAGGGTTATGTACATGCCATGCACAGCTGAGGTTTAGAGTTCCGTTTAGGGTTAGGTCACTTAGGGTTAGGGTTTAGGTTAGGGTTAGGCTTAGGGTTAGGGTTAGGGTTATGTACATGCCATGCACAGCTGAGGTTTCGAGTTCCGTTTAGGGTTAGGCCTCTTAGGGTCAGGATTAGGGTTAGGGTTAGGATTAGGGTTAGGTCTTTTAGGGTTAGGGTTAGGGTTAGGGTTAGGGTTAGGGTTAGGGTTAGGGTTAGGGTTAGGGTTAGGATTAGGCTTAGGTACATGCCGTGCACAGCTGAGGTTTAGAGTTCCGTTTAGGGTTAGGTCTCTTAGGGTTAGGGTTAGGGTTAGCGTTAGGGTTAGCGTTAGGTACATGCCATGCACAGATGAGGTTTTGAGTTCCATTTAGGGTTAGGTCTCTTAGGGTTAGGGTTAGGGTTAGG
>NW_026599608.1:547463-552463 GCF_023634155.1 Falco peregrinus
CACAGCTGAGGTTTAGAGTTCCGTTTAGGGTTAGGTCTATTAGGGTTAGGGTTAGGGTTAGGGTTAGGGTTAGGGTTAGGGTTAGGGTTAGGGTTAGCGTTAGGGTTAGGGTTAGGGTTAGGGTTATGTACATGCCATGCACAGCTGAGGTTTAGAGTTCCGTTTAGGATTAGGCCTCTTAGGGTCAGGACTAGGGTTAGGTTTAGGATTAGGGTTAGGGTTAGGGTTAGGGTTATGTACATGCCATGCACAGCTGAGGTTTAGAGTTCCGTTTAGGGTTAGGTCACTTAGGGTTAGGGTTTAGGTTAGGGTTAGGCTTAGGGTTAGGGTTAGGGTTATGTACATGCCATGCACAGCTGAGGTTTCGAGTTCCGTTTAGGGTTAGGCCTCTTAGGGTCAGGATTAGGGTTAGGGTTAGGATTAGGGTTAGGTCTTTTAGGGTTAGGGTTAGGGTTAGGGTTAGGGTTAGGGTTAGGGTTAGGGTTAGGGTTAGGGTTAGGGTTAGGGTTAGGGTTAGGTACATGCCGTGCACAGCTGAGGTTTAGAGTTCCGTTTAGGGTTAGGTCTCTTAGGGTTAGGGTTAGGGTTAGCGTTAGGGTTAGGGTTAGGTACATGCCATGCACAGATGAGGTTTTGAGTTCCATTTAGGGTTAGGTCTCTTAGGGTTAGGGTTAGGGTTAGGGTTAGGTACATGCCATGCACAGCTGTAGGTTTAGAGTTCCGTTTAGGGTTAGGTCTTTTAGGGTTAGGGTTAGGGTTAGGGTTAGGGTTAGGGTTAGGGTTAGGGTTATGTACATGCCATGCACAGCTGAGGTTTAGAGTTCCGTTTAGGATTAGGCCTCTTAGGGTCAGGATTAGGGTTAGGTTTAGGATTAGGGTTAGGGTTAGGGTTAGGGTTAGGGTTATGTACATGCCATGCACAGCTGAGGTTTAGAGTTCCGTTTAGGGTTAGGTCACTTAGGGTTAGGGTTTAGTTTAGGGTTAGGCTTAGGGTTAGGGTTAGGGTTATGTACATGCCATGCACAGCTGAGGTTTAGAGTTCCGTCTAGGGTTAGGCCTCTTAGGGTCAGGATTAGGGTTAGGTTTAGGATTAGGGTTAGGGTTAGGGTTAGGGTTGGTTAGGGTTAGGGTTAAGGTTAGGGTTAGGGTTAGGGTTAGGGTTAGGGTTAGGGTTAGGGTTAGGGTTAGGGTTAGGGTTAGGGTTAGGTACATGCCGTGCACAGCTGAGGTTTAGAGTTCCGTTTAGGGTTAGGTCTCTTAGGTTTAGGGTTAGGGTTAGGGTTAGAGTTAGGTACATGCCAAGCACAGATGAGGTTTTGAGTTCCATTTAGGGTTAGGTCCCTTAGGGTTAGGGTTAGGGTTAGGGTTAGGGTTAGGTACATGCCATGCACAGCTGAGGTCTAGAGTTCCGTTTAGGGTTAGGTCTCTTAGAGTTAGGGTCAGGGTAAAGGTTAGGGTTAGGTTTAGGGTTAGGGTTACGTACATGCCATGCACAGCTGAGGTTTAGAGTTCCGTTTAGGGTTAGGTCTCTTAGGGTTAGGGTTAGGGTTAGGGTTAGAGTTAGGTACATGCCAAGCACAGATGAGGTTTTGAGTTCCATTTAGGGTTAGGTCCCTTAGGGTTAGGGTTAGGGTTAGGGTTAGGGTTAGGTACATGCCATGCACAGCTGAGGTTTAGAGTTCCGTTTAGGGTTAGGTCTCTTAGGGTTAGGGTCAGGGTAAAGGTTAGGGTTAGGTTTAGGGTTAGGGTTACGTACATGCCATGCACAGCTGAGGTTTAGAGTTCCGTTTAGGGTTAGGTCTATTAGGGTTAGGGTTAGGGTTAGGGTTAGGGTTAGGGTTAGGGTTAGGGTTAGGGTTAGGGTTAGGGTTAGGGTTAGGGTTAGGGTTAGGGTTAGGGTTAGGGTTAGGGTTAGGGTTAGGGTTAGGGTTAGGTAAATGCCATGCACAGCTGAGGTTTAGAGTTCCGTTTAGGATTAGGCCTCTTAGGGTCAGGACTAGGGTTAGGTTTAGGATTAGGGTTAGGGTTAGGGTTAGGGTTATGTACATGCCATGCACAGCTGAGGTTTAGAGTTCCGTTTAGGGTTAGGTCTATTAGGGTTAGGATTAGGGTTAGGGTTAGGGTTAGGGTTAGGGTTAGGGTTAGGGTTAGGGTTAGGGTTAGGGTTAGGGTTAGGGTTATGTACATGCCATGCACAGCTGAGGTTTAGAGTTCCGTTTAGGATTAGGCCTCTTAGGGTCAGGACTAGGGTTAGGTTTAGGATTAGGGTTAGGGTTAGGGTTAGGGTTATGTACATGCCATGCACAGCTGAGGTTTAGAGTTCCGTTTAGGGTTAGGTCACTTAGGGTTAGGGTTTAGGTTAGGGTTAGGCTTAGGGTTAGGGTTAGGGTTAGGTACATGCCATGCACAGCTGAGGTTTCGAGTTCCGTTTAGGGTTAGGTCTCTTAGAGTTAGGGTCAGGGTAAAGGTTAGGGTTAGGTTTAGGGTTAGGGTTACGTACATGCCATGCACAGCTGAGGTTTAGAGTTCCGTTTAGGGTTAGGTCTATTAGGGTTAGGGTTAGGGTTAGGGTTAGGGTTAGGGTTAGGGTTAGGGTTAGGGTTAGGGTTAGGGTTAGGGTTAGGGTTAGGGTTAGGGTTAGGGTTAGGGTTAGGGTTAGGGTTAG
Organism: Falco peregrinus; assembly: GCF_023634155.1. Taxonomy (NCBI): domain Eukaryota; kingdom Metazoa; phylum Chordata; class Aves; order Falconiformes; family Falconidae; genus Falco; species Falco peregrinus. Next base: position 550,129 of record NW_026599608.1, read on the forward strand.
GGTTAGGGTTAGGTAAATGCCATGCACAGCTGAGGTTTAGAGTTCCGTTTAGGATTAGGCCTCTTAGGGTCAGGACTAGGGTTAGGTTTAGGATTAGGGTTAGGGTTAGGGTTAGGGTTATGTACATGCCATGCACAGCTGAGGTTTAGAGTTCCGTTTAGGGTTAGGTCTATTAGGGTTAGGGTTAGGGTTAGGGTTAGGGTTAGGGTTAGGGTTAGGGTTAGGGTTAGCGTTAGGGTTAGGGTTAGGGTTAGGGTTATGTACATGCCATGCACAGCTGAGGTTTAGAGTTCCGTTTAGGATTAGGCCTCTTAGGGTCAGGACTAGGGTTAGGTTTAGGATTAGGGTTAGGGTTAGGGTTAGGGTTATGTACATGCCATGCACAGCTGAGGTTTAGAGTTCCGTTTAGGGTTAGGTCACTTAGGGTTAGGGTTTAGGTTAGGGTTAGGCTTAGGGTTAGGGTTAGGGTTATGTACATGCCATGCACAGCTGAGGTTTCGAGTTCCGTTTAGGGTTAGGCCTCTTAGGGTCAGGATTAGGGTTAGGGTTAGGATTAGGGTTAGGTCTTTTAGGGTTAGGGTTAGGGTTAGGGTTAGGGTTAGGGTTAGGGTTAGGGTTAGGGTTAGGGTTAGGGTTAGGGTTAGGGTTAGGTACATGCCGTGCACAGCTGAGGTTTAGAGTTCCGTTTAGGGTTAGGTCTCTTAGGGTTAGGGTTAGGGTTAGCGTTAGGGTTAGGGTTAGGTACATGCCATGCACAGATGAGGTTTTGAGTTCCATTTAGGGTTAGGTCTCTTAGGGTTAGGGTTAGGGTTAGGGTTAGGTACATGCCATGCACAGCTGTAGGTTTAGAGTTCCGTTTAGGGTTAGGTCTTTTAGGGTTAGGGTTAGGGTTAGGGTTAGGGTTAGGGTTAGGGTTAGGGTTATGTACATGCCATGCACAGCTGAGGTTTAGAGTTCCGTTTAGGATTAGGCCTCTTAGGGTCAGGATTAGGGTTAGGTTTAGGATTAGGGTTAGGGTTAGGGTTAGGGTTAGGGTTATGTACATGCCATGCACAGCTGAGGTTTAGAGTTCCGTTTAGGGTTAGGTCACTTAGGGTTAGGGTTTAGTTTAGGGTTAGGCTTAGGGTTAGGGTTAGGGTTATGTACATGCCATGCACAGCTGAGGTTTAGAGTTCCGTCTAGGGTTAGGCCTCTTAGGGTCAGGATTAGGGTTAGGTTTAGGATTAGGGTTAGGGTTAGGGTTAGGGTTGGTTAGGGTTAGGGTTAAGGTTAGGGTTAGGGTTAGGGTTAGGGTTAGGGTTAGGGTTAGGGTTAGGGTTAGGGTTAGGGTTAGGGTTAGGTACATGCCGTGCACAGCTGAGGTTTAGAGTTCCGTTTAGGGTTAGGTCTCTTAGGTTTAGGGTTAGGGTTAGGGTTAGAGTTAGGTACATGCCAAGCACAGATGAGGTTTTGAGTTCCATTTAGGGTTAGGTCCCTTAGGGTTAGGGTTAGGGTTAGGGTTAGGGTTAGGTACATGCCATGCACAGCTGAGGTCTAGAGTTCCGTTTAGGGTTAGGTCTCTTAGAGTTAGGGTCAGGGTAAAGGTTAGGGTTAGGTTTAGGGTTAGGGTTACGTACATGCCATGCACAGCTGAGGTTTAGAGTTCCGTTTAGGGTTAGGTCTATTAGGGTTAGGGTTAGGGTTAGGGTTAGGGTTAGGGTTAGGGTTAGGGTTAGGGTTAGGGTTAGGGTTAGGGTTAGGGTTAGGGTTAGGGTTAGGGTTAGGGTTATGTACATGCCATGCACAGCTGAGGTTTAGAGTTCCGTTTAGGATTAGGCCTCTTAGGGTCAGGACTAGGGTTAGGTTTAGGATTAGTGTTAGGGTTAGGGTTAGGGTTATGTACATGCCATGCACAGCTGAGGTTTAGAGTTCCGTTTAGGGTTAGGTCACTTAGGGTTAGGGTTTAGGTTAGGGTTAGGCTTAGGGTTAGGGTTAGGGTTATGTACATGCCATGCACAGCTGAGGTTTCGAGTTCCGTTTAGGGTTAGGCCTCTTAGGGTCAGGATTAGGGTTAGGGTTAGGATTAGGGTTAGGTCTTTTAGGGTTAGGGTTAGGGTTAGGGTTAGGGTTAGGGTTAGGGTTAGGGTTAGGGTTAGGGTTAGGGTCAGGGTTGGGCTTAGGTACATGCCGTGCACAGCTGAGGTTTAGAGTTCCGTTTAGGGTTAGGTCTCTTAGGGTTAGGGTTAGGGTTAGCGTTAGGGTTAGGGTTAGGTACATGCCATGCACAGATGAGGTTTTGAGTTCCATTTAGGGTTAGGTCTCTTAGGGTTAGGGTTAGGGTTAGGGTTAGGTACAT
>NW_026599608.1:572463-574963 GCF_023634155.1 Falco peregrinus
ACATGCCATGCACAGCTGAGGTTTAGAGTTCCGTTTAGGGTTAGGTCTATTAGGGTTAGGGTTTAGGTTAGGGTTAGGCTTAGGCTTAGGGTTAGGGTTAGGTACATGCCATGCACAGCTGAGGTTTCGAGTTCCGTCTAGGGTTAGGCCTCTTAGGGTCAGGATTAGGGTTAGGGTTAGGGTTAGGGTTAGGGTTAGGGTTAGGGTTAGGGTTAGGGTTAGGGTTAGGGTTAGGGTTAGGGTTAGGGTTATGTACATGCCATGCACAGCTGAGGTTTAGTGTTCCGTTTAGGGTTAGGTCACTTAGGGTTAGGGTTAGGGTTAGGGTTAGGCTTAGGGTTAGGGTTAGGGTTATGTACATGCCATGCACAGCTGAGGTTTCGAGTTCCGTCTAGGGTTAGGCCTCTTAGGGTCAGGATTAGGGTTAGGGTTAGGATTAGGGTTAGGTCTTTTAGGGTTAGGGTTAGGGTTAGGGTTAGGGTTAGGGTTAGGGTTAGGGTTAGGTACATGCCATGCACAGCTGAGGTTTAGAGTTCCGTTTAGGGTTAGGTCTCTTAGGGTTAGGGTTAGGGTTAGGGTTAGGGTTAGGGTTAGGTACATGCCAAGCACAGATGAGGTTTTGAGTTCCATTTAGGGTTAGGTCACTTAGGGTTAGGGTTAGGGTTAGGGTTAGGGTTAGGGTTAGGGTTAGGGTTAGGGTTAGGGTTAGGGTTAGGGTTAGGGTTAGGGTTAGGGTTAGGGTTAGGGTTAGGGTTAGGGTTAGGTTTAGGGTTAGTGTTAGGGTTAGGTACATGCCATGCACAGCTGAGGTTTAGAGTTCCGTTTAGGGTTAGGTCTCTTAGGGTTAGGGTTAGGGTTAGGGTTAGGGTTAGGGTTAGGGTTAGGGTTAGGGTTAGGGTTAGGGTTAGGGTTAGGGTTAGGGTTATGGTTAAGTACCTGCCATGCACAGCTGAGGTTGAGTTCCGTTTAGGGTTAGGCCTCTTAGTGTCAGGATTAGGGTTAGGGTTAGGGTTAGGGTTAGGGTTAGGGTTAGGGTTAGGGTTAGGGTTAGGGTTAGGTACATGCCAAGCACAGCTGAGGTTTAGAGTTCCGTTTAGGGTTAGGTCTCTTAGGGTTAGAGTTAGGGTTAGGGTTAGGGTTAGGGTTAGGGTTAGGGTTAGGGTTAGGTACATGCCATGCACAGCTGAGGTTTAGAGTTCCGTTTAGGCTTAGGTCTTTTAGGGTTAGGGTTAGGGTTAGGGTTAGGGTTAGGGTTAGGGTTAGGGTTAGGGTTAGCGTTAGGGTTAGGGTTAGGTACATGCCATGCACAGCTGAGGTTTATAGTTCCGTTTAGGGTTAGGTCTCTTAGGGTTAGGGTTAGGGTTAGGGTTAGGGTTAGGTTTAGGTTTAGGGTTAGGGTTAGGGTTAGGGTTAGGTACATGCCATGCACAGCTGAGTTTTAGAGTTCCGTTTAGGGTTAGGTCTCTTAGGGTTAGGGTTAAGGTTAGGGTTAGGGTTAGGTTTAGGGTTAGGGTTAGGGTTAGTGTTAGGGTTAGGTACATGCCATGCACAGCTGAGGTTTAGAGTTCCGTTTAGGGTTAGGTCTCTTAGGGTTAGGGTTAGGGTTAGGGTTAGGGTTAGGGTTAGGGTTAGGGTTAGGGTTAGGGTTATGGTTAAGTACCTGCCATGCACAGCTGAGGTTGAGTTCCGTTTAGGGTTAGGCCTCTTAGTGTCAGGATTAGGGTTAGGGTTAGGGTTAGGGTTAGGGTTAGGTACATGCCAAGTACAGCTGAGGTTTTGAGTTCCGTTTAGGGTTAGGTCTCTTAGGGTTAGGGTTAGGGTTAGGGTTAGGGTTAGGTTTAGTGTTAGGTACATGCCAAGCACAGCTGAGGTTTTGAGTTCCGTTTAGGGTTAGGTCTCTTAGGGTTAGGGTTAGGGTTAGGGTTAGGGTTAGGGTTAGGGTTAGGGTTAGGGTTAGGTACATGCCAAGCAGAGCTGAGGTTTAGAGTTCCGTTTAGGGTTAGGTCTTTTAGGGTTAGGGTTAGGGTTAGGGTTAGGTACATGCCATGCACAGCTGAGGTTTTGAATTCCGTTTAGGGTTAGGTCTCTTAGGGTTAGGGTTAGGGTTAGGGTTAGGGTTAGGGTTAAGGTTAGGGTTAGGGTTAGGGTTAGGGTTAGGTACATGCCATGCACAGCTGAGGTTTTGAGTTCCGTTTAACGTTAGGTCTATCAGGGTTAGGGTTAGGGTTAGGGTTAGGGTTAGGGTTAGGGTTAGGGTTAGGGTTAGGGTTAGGGTTAGGGTTAGGGTTAGAGTTAGTGTTAGGGTTAGGTACATGCCATGCACAGCTGAGGTTTAGAGTTCCGTTTAGGGCTAGGTCTCTTAGGGTTAGGGTTAGGGTTAGGGTTAGGGTTAGGGTTAGGGTTAGGTACATGCCATGCACAACTGAAGTTTAGAGTTCCGTTTAGGGTTAGGTCTCTTAGGGTTAGGGTTAAGGTTAGGGTTAGGGTTAGGTTTAGGGTT
>NW_026599608.1:577463-579963 GCF_023634155.1 Falco peregrinus
GTTGAGTTCCGTTTAGGGTTAGGCCTCTTAGTGTCAGGATTAGGGTTAGGGTTAGGGTTAGGCTTAGTGTTAGGTACTTGCCAAGTACAGCTGAGGTTTTGAGTTCCGTTTAGGGTTAGGTCTCTTAGGGTTAGGGTTAGGGTTAGGGTTAGGGTTAGGTTTAGTGTTAGGTACATGCCAAGCACAGCTGAGGTTTTGAGTTCCGTTTAGGGTTAGGTCTCTTAGGGTTAGGGTTAGGGTTAGGGTTAGGGTTAGGGTTAGGGTTAGGGTTAGGGTTAGGTACATGCCAAGCAGAGCTGAGGTTTAGAGTTCCGTTTAGGGTTAGGTCTTTTAGGGTTAGGGTTAGGGTTAGGGTTAGGTACATGCCATGCACAGCTGAGGTTTTGAATTCCGTTTAGGGTTAGGTCTCTTAGGGTTAGGGTTAGGGTTAGGGTTAGGGTTAGGGTTAAGGTTAGGGTTAGGGTTAGGGTTAGGGTTAGGTACATGCCATGCACAGCTGAGGTTTTGAGTTCCGTTTAGCGTTAGGTCTATCAGGGTTAGGGTTAGGGTTAGGGTTAGGGTTAGGGTTAGGGTTAGGGTTAGGGTTAGGGTTAGGGTTAGGGTTAGGGTTAGGGTTAGGGTTAGAGTTAGTGTTAGGGTTAGGTACATGCCATGCACAGCTGAGGTTTAGAGTTCCGTTTAGGGCTAGGTCTCTTAGGGTTAGGGTTAGGGTTAGGGTTAGGGTTAGGGTTAGGGTTAGGTACATGCCATGCACAACTGAGGTTTAGAGTTCCGTTTAGGGTTAGGTCTCTTAGGGTTAGGGTTAAGGTTAGGGTTAGGGTTAGGTTTAGGGTTAGGGTTAGGGTTAGTGTTAGGGTTAGGTACATGCCATGCACAGCTGAGCTTTAGAGTTCCGTTTAGGGTTAGGTCTCTTCGGGTTAGGGTTAGGGTTAGGGTTAGGGTTAGGGTTAGGGTTAGGGTTAGGGTTAGGGTTAGGGTTAGGGTTATGTACATGCCATGCACAGCTGAGGTTTAGTGTTCCGTTTAGGGTTAGGTCACTTAGGGTTAGGGTTAGGGTTAGGGTTAGGCTTAGGGTTAGGGTTAGGGTTATGTACATGCCATGCACAGCTGAGGTTTCGAGTTCCGTCTAGGGTTAGGCCTCTTAGGGTCAGGATTAGGGTTAGGGTTAGGATTAGGGTTAGGTCTTTTAGGGTTAGGGTTAGGGTTAGGGTTAGGGTTAGGGTTAGGGTTAGGGTTAGGTACATGCCATGCACAGCTGAGGTTTAGAGTTCCGTTTAGGGTTAGGTCTCTTAGGGTTAGGGTTAGGGTTAGGGTTAGGGTTAGGTTTAGTGTTAGGTACATGCCAAGCACAGCTGAGGTTTTGAGTTCCGTTTAGGGTTAGGTCTCTTAGGGTTAGGGTTAGGGTTAGGGTTAGGGTTAGGGTTAGGGTTAGGGTTAGGGTTAGGTACATGCCAAGCAGAGCTGAGGTTTAGAGTTCCGTTTAGGGTTAGGTCTTTTAGGGTTAGGGTTAGGGTTAGGGTTAGGTACATGCCATGCACAGCTGAGGTTTTGAATTCCGTTTAGGGTTAGGTCTCTTAGGGTTAGGGTTAGGGTTAGGGTTAGGGTTAGGGTTAAGGTTAGGGTTAGGGTTAGGGTTAGGGTTAGGTACATGCCATGCACAGCTGAGGTTTTGAGTTCCGTTTAACGTTAGGTCTATCAGGGTTAGGGTTAGGGTTAGGGTTAGGGTTAGGGTTAGGGTTAGGGTTAGGGTTAGGGTTAGGGTTAGGGTTAGGGTTAGAGTTAGTGTTAGGGTTAGGTACATGCCATGCACAGCTGAGGTTTAGAGTTCCGTTTAGGGCTAGGTCTCTTAGGGTTAGGGTTAGGGTTAGGGTTAGGGTTAGGGTTAGGGTTAGGTACATGCCATGCACAACTGAAGTTTAGAGTTCCGTTTAGGGTTAGGTCTCTTAGGGTTAGGGTTAAGGTTAGGGTTAGGGTTAGGTTTAGGGTTAGCGTTAGGGTTAGTGTTAGGGTTAGGTACATGCCATGCACAGCTGAGGTTTAGAGTTCCGTTTAGGGTTAGGTCTCTTCGGGTTAGGGTTAGGGTTAGGGTTAGGGTTAGGGTTAGGGTTAGGGTTAGGGTTAGGGTTAGGGTTAGGGTTATGTACATGCCATGCACAGCTGAGGTTTAGTGTTCCGTTTAGGGTTAGGTCACTTAGGGTTAGGGTTAGGGTTAGGGTTAGGCTTAGGGTTAGGGTTAGGGTTATGTACATGCCATGCACAGCTGAGGTTTCGAGTTCCGTCTAGGGTTAGGCCTCTTAGGGTCAGGATTAGGGTTAGGGTTAGGATTAGGGTTAGGTCTTTTAGGGTTAGGGTTAGGGTTAGGGTTAGGGTTAGGGTTAGGGTTAGGGTTAGGTACATGCCATGCACAGCTGAGGTTTAGAGTTCCGTTTAGGGTTAGGTCTCTTAGGGTTAGGGTTAGGGTTAGGGTTAGGGTTAGGGTTAGGTACATGCCAAGCACAGA
>NW_026599608.1:722463-724963 GCF_023634155.1 Falco peregrinus
GGTTAGGGTTAGGGTTAGGTTCATGCTAAGCACAGTTGAGGTTTTGAGTTCCGTTTAGGGTAAGGTCTATTAGGGTTAGGGTTAGGGTTAGGGTTAGGGTTAGGGTTAGGGTTAGGGTTAGGGTTAGGGTTAGGTACATGCCATGCACAGCTGAGGTTTTGAGTTCCGTGTAGGGTTAGGTCTTTTAGGGTTAGGGTTCGGGTTAGGGTTCGGGTTAGGGTTAGGGTTCGGGTTAGGGTTAGGGTTCGGGTTAGGGTTCGGGTTAGGGTTCGGGTTAGGGTTAGGGTTAGGGTAAGGGTTAGGGTTAGGGTTAGGGTTCGGGTTCGGGTTAGGGTTAGGGTTAGGGTTAGGGTTAGGGTTAGGGTTCGGGTTAGGGTTAGGGTTAGGGTTAGGGTTAGGGTTAGGGTTAGGGTTAGGGTTAGGGTTAGGGTTCGGGTTAGGGTTAGGGTTAGGGTTAGGGTTAGGGTTAGGGTTAGGGTTAGGGTTCGGGTTCGGGTTAGGGTTCGGGTTCGGGTTAGGGTTAGGGTTAGGGTTAGGGTTAGGGTTAGGGTTAGGGTTAGGGTTAGGGTTAGGGTTCGGGTTCGGGTTAGGGTTAGGGTTAGGGTTAGGGTTAGGGTTAGGGTTAGGGTTAGGGTTAGGGTTAGGGTTCGGGTTCGGGTTAGGGTTAGGGTTAGGGTTAGGGTTAGGGTTAGGGTTAGGGTTAGGGTTAGGGTTAGGGTTAGGGTTAGGGTTAGGGTTAGGTACATGCCATGCACAGCTGAGGTTTAGAGTTCCGTTTAGGGTTAGGTCTCTTAGGGTTAGGGTTAGGGTTAGGGTTAGGGTTATGTACGTGCCATGCACAGCTGAGGTTTTGAGTTCCGTGTAGGGTTAGGTCTTTTAGGGTCAGGATTAGGGTTAGGGTTAGGGTTAGGGTTAGGGTTAGGGTTAGGTTCATGCAAAGCACAGTTGAGGTTTTGAGTTCCGTTTAGGGTTAGGTCTCTTAGGGTTAGGGTTAGGGTTAGGGTTAGGGTTAGGGTTAGGGTTAGGGTTAGGGTTAGGGTTAGGGTTAGGGTTAGGTACATGCCATGCACAGCTGAGGTTTTGAGTTCCGTTTAGGGTTAGGTCTTTTAGGGTTAAGGTTAGGGTTAGGGTTAGGGTTAGGGTTAGGGTTAGGGTTAGGTACATGCCATGCACAGCTGAGGTTTTGAGTTCCGTTTAGGGTTAGGTCTCTTAGGGTCAGTTTATAGGGTTAGGGTTAGGTTTAGGGTTAGGGTTAGGGTTAGGGTTAGGGTTAGGGTTAGGGTTAGGGTTAGGGTTAGGGTTATGTATGTGCCATGCACAGCTGAGGTTTTGAGTTCTGTGTAGGGTTAGGTCTTTTAGGGTCAGGATTAGGGTTAGGGTTAGGGTTAGGGTTAGGGTTAGGGTTAGGGTTAGGGTTAGGGTTAGGGTTAGGGTTAGGTTCATGCCAAGCACAGTTGAGGTTTTGAGTTCCGTTTAGGGTTAGGTCTCTTAGGGTTAGGGTTAGGGTTAGGGTTAGGGTTAGGTACATGCCATGCACAGCTGAGGTTTAGAGTTCCGTTTAGGGTTAGGCCTCTTAGGGTCAGGGTTAGGGTTAGGCTTAGGGTTAGGGTTAGGTACATGCCATGCACAGCTGAGGTTTTGAGTTCCGTTTAGGGTTAGGTCTCTTAGGGTTAGGGTTAGGCTTAGGGTTAGGGTTAGGGTTAGGAACATGCCATGCACAGCTGAGGTTTAGAGTTCCGTTTAGGGTTAGGCCTCTTAGGGTCAGGATTATGGTTAGGATGAGGGTTAGGGTTAGGGTTAGGGTTAGGGTTAGGGTTAGGGTTAGGGTTAGGGTTAGGGTTAGGGTTAGGTTCATGCTAAGCACAGTTGAGGTTTTGAGTTCCGTTTAGGGTAAGGTCTATTAGGGTTAGGGTTAGGGTTAGGGTTAGGGTTAGGGTTAGGGTTCGGGTTAGGGTTAGGTACATGCCATGCACAGCTGAGGTTTAGAGTTCCGTTTAGGGTTAGGCCTCTTAGGGTCAGGATTAGGGTTAGGATTAGGGTTAGGGTTAGGGTTAGGGTTAGGGTTAGGGTTAGGGTTACGGTTAGGGTTAGGGTTCGTGTTAGGGTTCGGGTTAGGGTTAGGGTTCGGGTTAGGGTTCGGGTTAGGGTTAGGGTTCGGGTTAGGGTTAGGGTTAGGGTTAGGGTTAGGGTTCGGGTTAGGGTTAGGGTTAGGGTTAGGGTTAGGGTTAGGGTTAGGGTTCGGGTTAGGGTTAGGGTTCGGGTTAGGGTTAGGGTTCGGGTTAGGGTTAGGGTTAGGGTTAGGGTTCGGGTTAGGGTTAGGGTTAGGGTTAGGGTTAGGGTTCGGGTTAGGGTTAGGGTTAGGGTTAGGGTTAGGGTTAGGGTTCGGGTTAGGGTTAGGGTTAGGGTTAGGGTTAGGGTTAGGGTTAGGGTTAGGGTTAGGTTAGCGTTAGGGTTAGGGTTAGGGTTACGGTTAGGGTTAGGTACATGCCATGCACAGCTG
>NW_026599608.1:762463-767463 GCF_023634155.1 Falco peregrinus
CATGCCAAGCACAGTTGAGGTTTTGAGTTTCGTTTAGGGTTAGGTCTCTTAGGGTTAGGGTTAGGGTTAGGGTTAGGGTTAGGGTTAGGATTAGGGTTAGGGTTAGGTTTAGGGTTAGGTACATGCCATGCACAGCTGAGGTTTAGAGTTCCGTTTAGGGATAGGTCTTTTAGGGTTAGGGTTAGGATTAGGGTTAGGGTTAGGGTTAGGGTTAGGTACATGCAATGCACAGCTGAGGTTTTGAGTTCCGTTTAGGGTTAGGTCTCTTAGGGTTAGGGTTAGGCTTAGGGTTAGGGTTAGGGTTAGGAACATGCCATGCACAGCTGAGGTTTAGAGTTCCGTTTAGGGTTAGGCCTCTTAGGGTCAGGATTAGGGTTAGGATGAGGGTTAGGGTTAGGGTTAGGGTTAGGGTTAGGGTTAGGGTTAGGGTTAGGGTTAGGTTCATGCTAAGCACAGTTGAGGTTTTGAGTTCCGTTTAGGGTAAGGTCTATTAGGGTTAGGGTTAGGGTTAGGGTTAGGGTTAGGGTTAGGGTTAGGGTTAGGGTTAGGGTTAGGTACATGCCATGCACAGCTGAGGTTTTGAGTTCCGTGTAGGGTTAGGTCTTTTAGGGTTAGGGTTCGGGTTAGGGTTCGGGTTAGGGTTAGGGTTCGGGTTAGGGTTAGGGTTCGGGTTAGGGTTCGGGTTAGGGTTCGGGTTAGGGTTAGGGTTAGGGTAAGGGTTAGGGTTAGGGTTAGGGTTCGGGTTCGGGTTAGGGTTAGGGTTAGGGTTAGGGTTAGGGTTAGGGTTCGGGTTAGGGTTAGGGTTAGGGTTAGGGTTAGGGTTAGGGTTAGGGTTAGGGTTAGGGTTAGGGTTAGGGTTAGGGTTCGGGTTCGGGTTAGGGTTAGGGTTAGGGTTAGGGTTAGGGTTAGGGTTAGGGTTCGGGTTCGGGTTAGGGTTCGGGTTCGGGTTAGGGTTAGGGTTAGGGTTAGGGTTAGGGTTAGGGTTAGGGTTAGGGTTAGGGTTAGGGTTCGGGTTCGGGTTAGGGTTAGGGTTAGGGTTAGGGTTAGGGTTAGGGTTAGGGTTAGGGTTAGGGTTAGGGTTAGGGTTCGGGTTCGGGTTAGGGTTAGGGTTAGGGTTAGGGTTAGGGTTAGGGTTAGGGTTAGGGTTAGGGTTAGGGTTAGGGTTAGGGTTAGGTACATGCCATGCACAGCTGAGGTTTAGAGTTCCGTTTAGGGTTAGGTCTCTTAGGGTTAGGGTTAGGGTTAGGGTTAGGGTTATGTACGTGCCATGCACAGCTGAGGTTTTGAGTTCCGTGTAGGGTTAGGTCTTTTAGGGTCAGGATTAGGGTTAGGGTTAGGGTTAGGGTTAGGGTTAGGGTTAGGTTCATGCAAAGCACAGTTGAGGTTTTGAGTTCCGTTTAGGGTTAGGTCTCTTAGGGTTAGGGTTAGGGTTAGGGTTAGGGTTAGGGTTAGGGTTAGGGTTAGGGTTAGGGTTAGGGTTAGGGTTAGGTACATGCCATGCACAGCTGAGGTTTTGAGTTCCGTTTAGGGTTAGGTCTTTTAGGGTTAAGGTTAGGGTTAGGGTTAGGGTTAGGGTTAGGGTTAGGGTTAGGTACATGCCATGCACAGCTGAGGTTTTGAGTTCCGTTTAGGGTTAGGTCTCTTAGGGTCAGTTTATAGGGTTAGGGTTAGGTTTAGGGTTAGGGTTAGGGTTAGGGTTAGGGTTAGGGTTAGGGTTAGGGTTAGGGTTAGGGTTATGTACGTGCCATGCACAGCTGAGGTTTTGAGTTCTGTGTAGGGTTAGGTCTTTTAGGGTCAGGATTAGGGTTAGGGTTAGGGTTAGGGTTAGGGTTAGGGTTAGGGTTAGGGTTAGGGTTAGGGTTAGGTTCATGCCAAGCACAGTTGAGGTTTTGAGTTCCGTTTAGGGTTAGGTCTCTTAGGGTTAGGGTTAGGGTTAGGGTTAGGGTTAGGTACATGCCATGCACAGCTGAGGTTTAGAGTTCCGTTTAGGGTTAGGCCTCTTAGGGTCAGGGTTAGGGTTAGGCTTAGGGTTAGGGTTAGGTACATGCCATGCACAGCTGAGGTTTTGAGTTCCGTTTAGGGTTAGGTCTCTTAGGGTTAGGGTTAGGCTTAGGGTTAGGGTTAGGGTTAGGAACATGCCATGCACAGCTGAGGTTTAGAGTTCCGTTTAGGGTTAGGCCTCTTAGGGTCAGGATTATGGTTAGGATGAGGGTTAGGGTTAGGGTTAGGGTTAGGGTTAGGGTTAGGGTTAGGGTTAGGGTTAGGGTTAGGTTCATGCTAAGCACAGTTGAGGTTTTGAGTTCCGTTTAGGGTAAGGTCTATTAGGGTTAGGGTTAGGGTTAGGGTTAGGGTTAGGGTTAGGGTTAGGGTTAGGGTTAGGGTTAGGGTTAGGGTTAGGGTTAGGGTTCGGGTTAGGGTTAGGTACATGCCATGCACAGCTGAGGTTTAGAGTTCCGTTTAGGGTTAGGCCTCTTAGGGTCAGGATTAGGGTTAGGATTAGGGTTAGGGTTAGGGTTAGGGTTAGGGTTAGGGTTAGGGTTACGGTTAGGGTTAGGGTTCGTGTTAGGGTTCGGGTTAGGGTTAGGGTTCGGGTTAGGGTTCGGGTTAGGGTTAGGGTTCGGGTTAGGGTTAGGGTTAGGGTTAGGGTTAGGGTTCGGGTTAGGGTTAGGGTTAGGGTTAGGGTTAGGGTTAGGGTTAGGGTTCGGGTTAGGGTTAGGGTTCGGGTTAGGGTTAGGGTTCGGGTTAGGGTTAGGGTTAGGGTTAGGGTTCGGGTTAGGGTTAGGGTTAGGGTTAGGGTTAGGGTTCGGGTTAGGGTTAGGGTTAGGGTTAGGGTTAGGGTTAGGGTTCGGGTTAGGGTTAGGGTTAGGGTTAGGGTTAGGGTTAGGGTTAGGGTTAGGGTTAGGTTAGCGTTAGGGTTAGGGTTAGGGTTACGGTTAGGGTTAGGTACATGCCATGCACAGCTGAGGTTTAGAGTTCCGTTTAGGGTTAGGTCTCTTAGGGTTAGGGTTAGGGTTAGGGTTAGGGTTATGTACGTGCCATGCACAGCTGAGGTTTTGAGTTCCGTGTAGGGTTAGGTCTTTTAGGGTCAGGATTAGGGTTAGGGTTAGGGTTAGGGTTAAGGTTAGGGTTAGGGTTAGGGTTAGGGTTAGGGTTAGGGTTAGGGTTAGGGTTAGGTTCATGCCAAGCACAGTTGAGGTTTTGAGTTCCGTTTAGGGTTAGGTCTCTTAGGGTTAGGTTTAGGGTTAGGGTTAGGGTTAGGGTTAGGATTAGGGTTAGGGTTAGGTTTAGGGTTAGGTACATGCCATGCACAGCTGAGGTTTAGAGTTCCGTTTAGGGTTAGGTCTTTTAGGGTTAGGGTTAGGATTAGGGTTAGGGTTAGGGTTAGGGTTAGGTACATGCCATGCACAGCTGAGGTTTTGAGTTCCGTTTAGGGTTAGGTCTCTTAGGGTTAGGGTTAGCTTAGGGTTAGGGTTAGGGTTAGGAACATGCCATGCACAGCTGAGGTTTTGAGTTCCGTTTAGGGTAAGGTCTATTAGGTTTAGGGTTAGGGTTAGGGTTAGGGTTAGGGTTAGGGTTAGGGTTAGGGTTAGGGTTAGGGTTAGGGTTAGGTACATGCCATGCACAGCTGAGGTTTAGAGTTCCGTTTAGGGTTAGGTCTCTTAGGGTTAGGGTTAGGGTTAGGGTTAGGGTTATGTACGTGCCATGCACAGCTGAGGTTTTGAGTTCCGTGTAGGGTTAGGTCTTTTAGGGTCAGGATTAGGGTTAGGATGAGGGTTAGGGTTAGGGTTAGGGTTAGGGTTAGGGTTAGGGTTAGGGTTAGGGTTAGGGTTAGGTTCATGCTAAGCACAGTTGAGGTTTTGAGTTCCGTTTAGGGTAAGGTCTATTAGGGTTAGGGTTAGGGTTAGGGTTAGGGTTAGGGTTAGGGTTAGGGTTAGGGTTAGGGTTAGGGTTAGGGTTAGGGTTAGGGTTAGGGTTCGGGTTAGGGTTAGGTACATGCCATGCACAGCTGAGGTTTAGAGTTCCGTTTAGGGTTAGGCCTCTTAGGGTCAGGATTAGGGTTAGGATTAGGGTTAGGGTTAGGGTTAGGGTTAGGGTTAGGGTTAGGGTTACGGTTAGGGTTAGGGTTCGTGTTAGGGTTCGGGTTAGGGTTAGGGTTCGGGTTAGGGTTCGGGTTAGGGTTAGGGTTCGGGTTAGGGTTAGGGTTAGGGTTAGGGTTAGGGTTCGGGTTAGGGTTAGGGTTAGGGTTAGGGTTAGGGTTAGGGTTAGGGTTCGGGTTAGGGTTAGGGTTCGGGTTAGGGTTAGGGTTCGGGTTAGGGTTAGGGTTAGGGTTAGGGTTCGGGTTAGGGTTAGGGTTAGGGTTAGGGTTAGGGTTCGGGTTAGGGTTAGGGTTAGGGTTAGGGTTAGGGTTAGGGTTCGGGTTAGGGTTAGGGTTAGGGTTAGGGTTAGGGTTAGGGTTAGGGTTAGGGTTAGGTTAGCGTTAGGGTTAGGGTTAGGGTTACGGTTAGGGTTAGGTACATGCCATGCACAGCTGAGGTTTAGAGTTCCGTTTAGGATTAGGTCTCTTAGGGTTAGGGTTAGGGTTAGGGTTAGGGTTATGTACGTGCCATGCACAGCTGAGGTTTTGAGTTCCGTGTAGGGTTAGGTCTTTTAGGGTCAGGATTAGGGTTAGGGTTAGGGTTAGGGTTAGGGTTAGGGTTAGGGTTAGGGTTAGGGTTAGGGTTAGGGTTAGGGTTAGGGTTAGGGTTAGGGTTAGGTTCATGCCAAGCACAGTTGAGGTTTTGAGTTCCGTTTAGGGTTAGGTCTCTTAGGGTTAGGTTTAGGGTTAGGGTTAGGGTTAGGGTTAGGATTAGGGTTAGGGTTAGGTTTAGGGTTAGGTACATGCCATGCACAGCTGAGGTTTAGAGTTCCGTTTAGGGTTAGGTCTTTTAGGGTTAGGGTTAGGATTAGGGTTAGGGTTAGGGTTAGGGTTAGGTACATGCCATGCACAGCTGAGGTTTTGA
>NW_026599608.1:802463-804963 GCF_023634155.1 Falco peregrinus
GCTGAGGTTTAGAGTTCCGTTTAGGGTTAGGTCTCTTAGGGTTAGGGTTAGGGTTAGGGTTAGGTACATGCCAAGCACAGCTGAGGTTTTGAGTTCCGTTTAGGGTTAGGTCTCTTAGGGTTAGGGTTAGGGTTAGGGTTAGGGTTAGGGTTAGGTACATGCCATGCACAGCTGAGGTTTTGAATTCCGTTTAGGGTTAGGTCTTTTAGGGTTAGGGTTAGGGTTAGGGTTAGGGTTAGGGTTAGGGTTAGGGTTAGGGTTAGGGTTAGGTACATGCCATGCACAGCTGTAGGTTTAGAGTTCCGTTTAGGGTTAGGTCTTTTAGGGTTAGTGTTAGTGTTAGGGTTAGGGTTAGGGTTAGGGTTAGGGTTAGGGTTAGGGTTAGGGTTAGGGTTAGGGTTAGGGTTAGGGTAAGGGTTAGGGTTAGGTACATGCCATGCACAGCTGAGGTTTAGAGTTCCGTTTAGGGTTAGGTCTCTTAGGGTTAGGGTTACGGTTAGGTTTAGGGTTAGGGTTAGGGTTAGGGTTAGGGTTAGGGTTAGGGTTAGGGTTAGGGTTAGGTACATGCCAAGCACAGATGTGGTTTTGAGTTCCATTTAGGGTTAGGTCTCTTAGGGTTAGGGTTAGGGTTAGGGTTAGGGTTAGGTACATGCCATGCACAGCTGAGGTTTAGAGTTCCGTTTAGGGTTAGGTCTCTTAGGGTTAGGGTTAGGGTTAGGGTTAGGGTTAGGGTTAGGGTTAGGGTTAGTGTTAGGGTTAGTGTTAGGGTTAGTGTTAGGGTTAGGGTTAGAGTTAGGGTTAGGGTTAGGTACATGCCATGCACAGCTGAGGTTTAGAGTTCCATTTAGGGTTAGGTCTCTTAGGGTTAGGGTTAGGGTTAGGGTTAGGGTTAGGGTTAGGGTTAGGGTTAGGGTTGGTTAGGGTTAGGTTTAGGGTTAGGATTAGGGTTAGGTACATGCCATGCACAGCTGAGGTTTTGAGTTCCGTGTAGGGTTACGTCTTTTAGGGTTAGGGTTAGGGTTAGGATTAGGGTTAGGGTTAGGGTTAGGGTTAGGGTTAGGGTTAGGGTTAGGGTTAGGTACATGCCATGCACAGCTGAGGTTTAGAGTTCCGTTTAGGGTTAGGTCTCTTAGAGTTAGGGTCAGGGTTAGGGTTAGGGTTAGGGTTAGGGTTAGGTACATGCCATGCACAGCTGAGGTTTTGAGTTCCGTGTAGGGTTACGTCTTTTAGGGTTAGGGTTAGGGTTAGGGTTAGGGTTAAGGGTTAGGGTTAGGGTTAGGGTTAGGGTTAGGGTTAGGGTTAGGGTTAGGGTTAGGGTTAGGGTTAGAGTTAGTGTTAGGGTTAGGTATATGCCATGCACAGCTGAGGTTTAGAGTTCCGTTTAGGGTTAGGTCTCTTAGGGTTAGGGTTAGGGTTAGGGTTAGGGATAGGTTTAGGGTTAGGGTTAGGGTTAGGGTTAGGGTTAGGGTTAGGGTTAGGGTTAGGGTTAGGGTTAGGGTTAGGGTTAGGGTTAGGGTTAGGGTTATGTACATGCCATGCACAGCTGAGGTTTAGAGTTCCGTTTAGGATTAGGACTCTTAAGGTAAGGATTAGGGTTAGGTTTAGGATTAGGGTTAGGGTTAGGGTTAGGGTTAGGGTTATGTACATGCCATGCACAGCTGAGGTTTAGAGTTCCGTTTAGGGTTTGGTCACTTAGGGTTAGGGTTTAGGTTAGGGTTAGGCTTAGGGTTAGGGTTAGGGTTATGTACATGCCATGCACAGCTGAGGTTTCGAGTTCCGTCTAGGGTTAGGCCTCTTAGGGTCAGGATTAGGGTTAGGTTTAGGATTAGGGTTAGGGTTAGGGTTGGTTAGGGTTAGGGTTAAGGTTAGGGTTAGGGTTAGAGTTAGGATTAGGGTTAGGGTTAGGGTTAGGGTTAGGGTTAGGGTTAGGGTTAGCGTTAGGGTTAGGGTTAGGTACATGCTGTACACAGCTGAGGTTTAGAGTTCCGTTTAGGGTTAGGTCTCTTAGGGTTAGGGTTAGGGTTAGGGTTAGGGTTAGGTACATGCCAAGCACAGATGAGGTTTTGAGTTCCATTTAGGGTTAGGTCTCTTAGGGTTAGGGTTAGGGGTAGGGTTAGTGTTAGGGTTAAGGGTTAGGGTTAGGGTTAGGGTTAGGGTTAGGGTTTGGGTTAGAGTTAGTGTTAGGGTTAGGTATATGCCATGCACAGCTGAAGGTTTAGAGTTCCGTTTAGGGTTAGGTCTCTTAGGGTTAGGGTTAGGGTTACGGTTAGGGTTAGGTTTAGGGTTAGGGTTAGGGTTAGGGTTAGGGTTAGGGTTAGGGTTAGGTACATGCCATGCACAGCTGAGGTTTAGAGTTCCGTTTAGGGTTAGGTCTCTTAGGGTTAGGGTTAGGGTTAGCGTTAGGGTTAGGGTTAGGTACATGCCAAGTACAGCTGAGGTTTTGAGTTCCGTTTAGGGTTAGGTTTCTTTAGGGTTAGGGTTAGGGTTAGGGTTAGGGTTA
>NW_026599608.1:894963-897463 GCF_023634155.1 Falco peregrinus
TTTTGAGTTTCGTTTAGGGTTAGGTCTCATAGATTTAGGGTTAGGGTTAGGGTTAGGGTTAGGGTTAGGGTTAGGGTTTTAGGGTTAGGGTTAGGGTTATGTACATGCCATGCACAGCTGAGGTTTAGAGTTCCGTTTAGGGTTAGGTCTTTTAGTGTTAGGGTTAGGGTTAGGGTTAGGGTTAGGGTTAGGGTTAGGGTTAGGGTTAGGGTTAGGGTTAGGTACATGCCATGCACAGCTGAGGTTTAGAGTTCCGTTTAGGGTTAGGTCTTTTAGGGTTAGGTTTAGGGTTAGGGTTAGGGTTAGGGTTAGGGTTACGGTTAGGTACATGCCATGCACAGCTGAGGTTTTGAGTTTCGTTTAGGGTTAGGTCTCATAGATTTAGGGTTAGGGTTAGGGTTAGGGTTAGGGTTAGGGTTAGGGTTTTAGGGTTAGGGTTAGGGTTAGGTACATGCCATGCACAGCTGAGGTTTAGAGTTCCGTTTAGGGTTAGGTCTTTTAGTGTTAGGGTTAGGGTTAGGGTTAGGGTTAGGGTTAGGGTTAGGGTTAGGGTTAGGGTTAGGGTTAGGGTTAGGGTTAGGGTTAGGGTTAGGGTTAGGATTTGGTACATGCCATGCACAGCTGAGGTTTTGAGTTCCGTTTAGGGTTAGGTCTTTTAGGGTTAGGGTTAGGGTTAGGGTTAGGGTTAGGGTTAAGGTTAGGGTTAGGGTTAGGGATAGGGTTAGGGTTAGGGTTAGGGTTATGCACATGCCATGGACAGCTGAGGTTTAGAGTTCCATTTAGGGATAGGACTCTTAGGATCAGGATTAGGGTTAGGGTTAGGGTTAGGGTTAGGGTTTGGGTTAGGGTTAGGGTTAGGGTTAGGGTTAGGGTTAGGGTTAGGGTTAGGGTTATGGTTAGGGTTAGGTTTAGTGTTAGGGTTAGGTACATGCCATACACAGCTGAGGTTTAGAGTTCCGTTTAGGGTTAGGACTCTTAGGGTCAGGATTAGGGTTAGGATTAGGGTTAGGGTTAGGGTTAGGGTTAGGGTTAGGGTTATGTACATGCCATGCACAGCTGAGGTTTAGAGTTCCGTTTAGGGTTAGGTCTTTTAGGGTTAGGGTTAGGGTTAGGGTTAGGGTTAGGGTTAGGGTTAGGGTTAGGGTTAGGGTTAGGGTTAGGGTTAGGGTTAGGTACATGCCATGCACAGCTGAGGTTTAGAGTTCCGTTTAGGGTTAGCTCTCTTAGGGTCAGTTTTAGTATTAGGGTTAGGGTTAGGGTTAGGGTTAGGGTTAGGGTTAGGGTTAGGTACATGCCATGCACAGCTGAGGTTTAGAGTTCCGTTTAGGGTTAGGTCTTTTAGGGTTAGGGTTAGGGTTAGGGTTAGGGTTAGGGTTAGGGTTAGGGTTAGGGTTAGGGTTAGGTACATGCCATGCACAGCTGAGGTTTAGAGTTCCGTTTAGGGTTAGCTCTCTTAGGGTCAGTTTTAGTGTTAGGGTTAGGGTTAGGGTTAGGGTTAGGGTTAGGGTTAGGGATAGGGTTAGGGTTAGGGTTAGGGTTAGGTACATGCCATGCACAGCTGAGGTTTTGAGTTCCGTTTAGGGTTAGGTCTTTTAGGGTTAGGGTTAGGGTTAGGGTTAGGGTTAGGGTTAGGGTTAAGGTTAGGGTTAGGGTTAGGGTTAGGGTTAGGTACATGCCATGCATAGCTGAGGTTTTGAATTCCGTGTAGGGTTAGGTCTTTTAGGGTTAGGGTTAGGGTTAGAGTTAGTGTTAGGGTTAGGTACATGCCATGCACAGCTGAGGTTTAGAGTTCCGTTTAGGGTTAGCTCTCTTAGGGTCAGTTTTAGGGTTAGGGTTAGGGTTAGGGTTAGGGTTAGGGTTAGGGTTAGGGTTAGGGTTAGGGTTAGGGTTAGGGTTAGGGTTAGGGTAAGGGTTAGGGTTAGGTATATGCCATGCACAGCTGAGGTTTAGAGTTCCGTTTAGGGTTAAAACTCTTAGGGTCAGGATTAGGGTTAGGATTAGGGTTAGGGTTAGGGTTAGGGTTAGGGTTAGGGTTAGGGTTAGGTACATGCCATGCACAGCTGAGGTTTTGAGTTCCGTGTAGGGTTAGGCCTTTTAGGGTCAGGATGAGGGTTAGGTTTAGGGTTAGGTTTAGGGTTAGGGTTAGGGTTAGGGTTAGTTACATGCCATGTACAGCTGAGGTTTAGAGTTCCGTTTAGGGTTAGGTCTATTAGGGTTAGGGTTAGGGTTAAGGTTAGGGTTAGCGTTAGGGTTAGGGTTAGGGTTAGGTACATGCCATGCACAGCTGAGGTTTAGAGTTCCGTTTAGGGTTAGGTCTCTTAGGGTTAGGGTTAGGGTTAGGGTTAGGGTTAGGGTTAGGGTTAGGGTTAGGGTTAGGGTTAGGGTTAGGGTTAGGGTTAGGGTTAGGGTTAGGGTTAGTTACATGCCATGCACAGCTGAGGTTTTGAGTTCCGTTTAGGGTTAGGTCTCTCAGGGTTAGGGTTAAGGTTAGGGTTAGGGT
>NW_026599608.1:909963-912463 GCF_023634155.1 Falco peregrinus
GTTAGGGTTAGGTACATGCCATGCACAGCTGAGGTTTAGAGTTCCGTTTAGGGTTAGGTCTATTAGGGTTAGGGTTAGGGTTAGGGTTAGGGTTAGGGTTAGGGTTAGGGTTAGGGTTACGGTTAGAGTTAGGGTTAGGGTTAGGGTTAGGGTTAGGGTTAGGGTTAGGGTTAGGGTTAGGGTTAGGGTTAGGGTTAGGGTTAGGTACATGCCATGCACAGCTGAGGTTTAGATTCCGTTTAGAGTTAGGTCTCTTAGGGTTAGGGTTAGGGTTAGGGTTAGGGTTAGGTTTAGGGTTAGGGTTAGGGTTAGGGTTAGGGTTAAGGTTAGGTACATGCCATGCACAGCTGAGGTTTAGAGTTCCGTTTAGGGTTAGGTCTTTTAGGGTTAGGTTTAGGGTTAGGGTTAGGGTTAGGGTTAGGGTTACGGTTAGGTACATGCCATGCACAGCTGAGGTTTTGAGTTTCGTTTAGGGTTAGGTCTCATAGATTTAGGGTTAGGGTTAGGGTTAGGGTTAGGGTTAGGGTTAGGGTTAGGGTTAGGGTTTTAGGGTTAGGGTTAGGGTTAGGTACATGCCATGCACAGCTGAGGTTTAGAGTTCCGTTTAGGGTTAGGTCTTTTAGTGTTGGTTAGGGTTAGGATTAGGGTTAGGGTTAGGGTTAGGGTTAGGGTTAGGGTTAGGGTTAGGGTTAGGGTTAGGGTTAGGGTTAGGGTTAGGGTTAGGGTTAGGTACATGCCATGCACAGCTGAGGTTTTGAGTTCCGTTTAGGGTTAGGTCTTTTAGGGTTAGGGTTAGGGTTAGGGTTAGGGTTAGGGTTAGGGTTAAGGTTAGGGTTAGGGTTAGGGATAGGGTTAGGTTTAGGGTTAGGGTTATGCACATGCCATGGACAGCTGAGGTTTAGAGTTCCATTTAGGGTTAGGACTCTTAGGATCAGGATTAGGTTTAGGTTTAGGGTTAGGGTTAGGGTTAGGGTTAGGGTTAGGGTTAGGGTTAGTGTTATGGTTAGGGTTAGGTTTAGTGTTAGGGTTAGGTACATGCCATGCACAGCTGAGGTTTAGAGTTCCGTTTAGGGTTAGGACTCTTAGGGTCAGGATTAGGGTTAGGATTAGGGTTAGGGTTAGGGTTAGGGTTAGGGTTAGGGTTAGGGTTAGGTACATGCCATGCACAGCTGAGGTTTTGAGTTCCGTGTAGGGTTAGGCCTTTTAGGGTCAGGATGAGGGTTAGGTTTAGGGTTAGGTTTAGGGTTATGGTTAGGGTTAGGGTTAGGGTTAGTTACATGGCATGTACAGCTGAGGTTTTGAGTTCCGTTTAGGGTTAGGTCTATTAGGGTTAGGGTTAGGGTTAAGGTTAGGGTTAGGGTTAGGGTTAGGGTTAGGGTTAGGGTAGGTACATGCCATGCACAGCTGAGGTTTAGAGTTCCGTTTAGGGTTAGGTCTCTTAGGGTTAGGGTTAGGGTTAGGGTTAGGGTTAGGGTTAGGGTTAGGGTTAGGGTTAGGGTTAGGGTTAGTTACATGCCATGCACAGCTGAGGTTTGAGTTCCGTTTAGGGTTAGGTCTCTTAGGGTTAGGGTTAGGGTTAGGGTTAGGGTTAGGGTTAGGTACATGCCAAGCACAGCTGAGGTTTTGATTTCCGTTTAGGGTTAGGTCTCTTAGGGTTAGGGTTAGGGTTAGGGTTAGGTACATGCCATGCACAGCTGAGGTTTAGAGTTCCGTTTAGGGTTAGGTCTATTAGGGTTAGGGTTAGGGTTAGGGTTAGGGTTAGGGTTAGGGTTAGGGTTAGGGTTACGGTTAGAGTTAGGGTTAGGGTTAGGGTTAGGGTTAGGGTTAGGGTTAGGGTTAGGGTTAGGGTTAGGGTTAGGTACATGCCATGCACAGCTGAGGTTTAGATTCCGTTTAGAGTTAGGTCTCTTAGGGTTAGGGTTAGGGTTAGGGTTAGGGTTAGGGTTAGGGTTAGGGTTAGGGTTAGGTTAGGGTTAGGGTTAGGGTTAGGGTTAGGGTTATGTACGTGCCATGCACAGCTGAGGTTTAGAGTTCCGTTTAGGGTTAGGTCTTTTAGGGTTAGGGTTAGGGTTAGGGTTAGGGTTAGGGTTAGGGTTAGGGTTAGGGTTAGGGTTAGGGTTAGGGTTAGGTACATTCCATGCACAGCTGAGGTTTAGAGTTCCGTTTAGGGTTAGCTCTCTTAGGGTCAGTTTTAGTGTTAGGGTTAGTGTTAGGGTTAGGGTTAGGGTTAGGGTTAGGGTTAGGGTTAGGTACATGCCATGCACAGCTGAGGTTTAGAGTTCCGTTTAGGGTTAGGTCTTTTAGTGTTAGGGTTAGGGTTAGGGTTAGGGTTAGGGTTAGGGTTAGGGTTAGGTTTAGGTTTAGGGTTAGGGTTAGGTACATGCCATGCACAGCTGAGGTTTTGAGTTCCGTTTAGGGTTAGGTCCTTTAGGGTTAGGGTTAGGGTTAGGGTTAGGGTTAGGGTTAGGGTTAGGGTTAGGGTTAGGGTTAGGGTTAGGGT
>NW_026599608.1:1137463-1139963 GCF_023634155.1 Falco peregrinus
TTAGGGTTAGGGTTAGGGTTAGGGTTAGGTACATGCCATGTACAGCTGAGGTTTAGAGTTCCGTGTAGTGTTAGGTCTCATAGGGTTAGGGTTAGGTTTAGGGTGAGGGTTATGGTTAGGGTTAGGGTTAGGGTTAGGGTTATGTACATGCCATGCACAGCTGAGGTTTAGAGTTCCTTCAAGGGTTAGGCCTCTTGGTTAGGGTTAGGGTTAGGGTTAGGGTTAGGGTTAGGGTTAGGGTTAGGGTTAGGGTTAGGGTTAGGGTTAGGGTTAGGGTTAGGGTTATGTACATACCATGCACAGCTGAGGTTTAGAGTTCCGACTAGGGTTAGGCCTCTTAGGGTCAGGATTAGGGTTAGGGTTAGGTTTAGGATTAGGGTTAGGGTTAGGGTCAGGGTTAGGTACATGCCATGCACAGCTGAGGTTTAGAGTTCCGTTTAGGGTTAGGTCTTTTAGGGTTAGGGTTAGGGTTAGGGTTAGGGTTAGGGTTAGGGTTAGGGTTAGGGCTAGGATTATGGTTATGTACCTGCCATGCACAGGTGAGGTTGAGTTCCGTTTAGGGTTAAGCCTCTTAGTGTCATGATTAGGGTTAGGGTTAGGGTTAGGGTTAGGGTTAGGGTTAGGGTTAGGGTTAGGGTTAGGGTTAGGTACATGCCAAGCAGAGCTGAGGTTTTGAGTTCCGTTTAGGGTTAGGTCTCTTAGGGTTAGGGTTAGGGTTAGGGTTAGGGTTAGGGTTAGGCACATGCCATGCACAGCTGAGGTTTTGAATTTCGTTTAGGGTTAGGTCTCTTAGGGTTAGGGTTAGGGTTAGGGTTAGGGTTAGGGTTACGGTTAGAGTTAGTGTTAGGGTAAGGTACATGCCATGCACAGCTGAGGTTTAGCGTTCCGTTTAGGGTTAGGTCTCTTAGGGTTAGGGTTAGAGTTAGGGTTAGGGTTAGGGTTAAGGTTAGGGTTAGGGTTAGGGTTAGGGTTAGGGTTATGTACATGCCATGCACAGCTGAGGTTTAGAGTTCTGTTTATGGTTAGGTCTCTAAGGGTTAGGGTTAGGGTTAGGGTTAGGGTTAGGGTTAGGGTTAGGGTTAGGGTTAGGGTTATGTACATGCCATGCACAGCTGAGGTTTAGATTTCCGACTAGGATTAGGCCTCTTAGGGTCAGGATTAGGGTTAGGGTTAGGTTTAGGATTAGGGTTAGGGTTAGGGTCAGGGTTAGGTACATGCCATGCACAGCTGAGGTTTAGAGTTCCGTTTAGGGTTAGGTCTCTTAGGGTTAGGGTTAGGGTTAGGGTTAGGGTTAGGGTTAGGGTTAGGGTTAGGGTTAGGGTTAGGGTTAGGTACATGCCATGCACAGCTGAGGTTTAGAGTTCCGTTTAGGGTTAGGTCTTTTAGGGTTAGGGTTAGGGTTAGGGTTAGGGTTAGGGTTAGGGTTAGGGTTAGGGTTAGGGTTAGGTACATGCCATGCACAGCTGAGGTTTTCAGTTCCGTTTAGGGTTAGGTCTTTTAGGGTTAGGGTTAGGGTTAGGGTTAGGGTTAGGGTTAGGTACATGGCATGCACAGCTGAGGTTTTGAGTTCCGTTTAGGGTTAGGTCTCTTAGGGTTAGGGTTAGGGTTAGGGTTAGGGTTAGGGTTAGGGTTAGGGTTAGGGTTAGGGTTAGGGTTAGGGTTATAGTTAGGGTTAGGGTTAGGGTTAGGGTTAGGGTTAGGGTTAGGGCTAGGGTTAGGGTTATGTACCTGCCATGCACAGCTGAGGTTGAGTTCCGTTTAGGGTTAGGCGTCTTACTGTCAGGATTAGGGTTAGGTTTAGGGTTAGGGTTAGGGTTAGGGTTAGGGTTAGCGTTAGGTTTAGGGCTAGGGTTAGGGTGAGGGTTAGGTATATGCCATGTACAGCTGAGGTTTAGAGTTCCGTGTAGTGTTAGGTCTCATAGGGTTAGGGTTAGGTTTAGGGTGAGGGTTAGGGTTAGGGTTAGGGTTAGGGTTAGGGTTAGGGTTAGGTACATGCCATGTACAGCTGAGGTTTAGAGTTCCGTGTAGTGTTAGGTCTCATAGGGTTAGGGTTAGGTTTAGGGTGAGGGTTATGGTTAGGGTTAGGGTTAGGGTTATGTACATGCCATGCACAGCTGAGGTTTTGAGTTCCTTCAAGGGTTAGGCCTCTTAGGGTTAGGGTTAGGGTTAGGGTTAGGTTTAGGATTAGGGTTAGGGTTAGGGTTAGGGTTAGGGTTAGGGTTAGGGTTAGGGTTAGGGTTAGGGTTAGGGTTAGGGTTATGTACATACCATGCACAGCTGAGGTTTAGAGTTCCGACTAGGGTTAGGCCTCTTAGGGTCAGGATTAGGGTTAGGGTTAGGTTTAGGATTAGGGTTAGGGTTAGGGTCAGGGTTAGGTACATGCCATGCACAGCTGAGGTTTAGAGTTCCGTTTAGGGTTAACTCTCTTAGGGTCAGACTTAGGGTTAGGGTTAGGGTTAGGGTTAGGGTTAGGGTTAGGGTTAGGGTTATGTACATGCCA
>NW_026599608.1:1144963-1147463 GCF_023634155.1 Falco peregrinus
CTGCCATGCACAGCTGAGGTTGAGTTCCGTTTAGGGTTAGGCGTCTTACTGTCAGGATTAGGGTTAGGTTTAGGGTTAGGGTTAGGGTTAGGGTTAGGGTTAGCGTTAGGTTTAGGGTTAGGGTTAGGGTTAGGGTTAGGTATATGCCATGTACAGCTGAGGTTTAGAGTTCCGTGTAGTGTTAGGTCTCATAGGGTTAGGGTTAGGTTTAGGGTGAGGGTTAGGGTTAGGGTTAGGGTTAGGGTTAGGGTTAGGGTTAGGTACATGCCATGTACAGCTGAGGTTTAGAGTTCCGTGTAGTGTTAGGTCTCATAGGGTTAGGGTTAGGTTTAGGGTGAGGGTTATGGTTAGGGTTAGGGTTAGGGTTAGGGTTATGTACATGCCATGCACAGCTGAGGTTTAGAGTTCCTTCAAGGGTTAGGCCTCTTGGTTAGGGTTAGGGTTAGGGTTAGGGTTAGGGTTAGGGTTAGGGTTAGGGTTAGGGTTAGGGTTAGGGTTAGGGTTAGGGTTAGGGTTAGGGTTAGGGTTATGTACATACCATGCACAGGTGAGGTTGAGTTCCGACTAGGGTTAGGCCTCTTAGGGTCAGGATTAGGGTTAGGGTTAGGTTTAGGATTAGGGTTAGGGTTAGGGTCAGGGTTAGGTACATGCCATGCACAGCTGAGGTTTAGAGTTCCGTTTAGGGTTAGGTCTCTTAGGGTTAGGGTTAGGGTTAGGGTTAGGGTTAGGGTTAGGCACATGCCATGCACAGCTGAGGTTTTGAATTTCGTTTAGGGTTAGGTCTCTTAGGGTTAGGGTTAGGGTTAGGGTTAGGGTTAGGGTTAGGGTTACGGTTAGAGTTAGTGTTAGGGTAAGGTACATGCCATGCACAGCTGAGGTTTAGCGTTCCGTTTAGGGTTAGGTCTCTTAGGGTTAGGGTTAGAGTTAGGGTTAGGGTTAGGGTTAAGGTTAGGGTTAGGGTTAGGGTTAGGGTTAGGGTTATGTACATGCCATGCACAGCTGAGGTTTAGAGTTCTGTTTATGGTTAGGTCTCTAAGGGTTAGGGTTAGGGTTAGGGTTAGGGTTAGGGTTAGGGTTAGGGTTAGGGTTAGGGTTATGTACATGCCATGCACAGCTGAGGTTTAGATTTCCGACTAGGATTAGGCCTCTTAGGGTCAGGATTAGGGTTAGGGTTAGGTTTAGGATTAGGGTTAGGGTTAGGGTCAGGGTTAGGTACATGCCATGCACAGCTGAGGTTTAGAGTTCCGTTTAGGGTTAGGTCTCTTAGGGTTAGGGTTAGGGTTAGGGTTAGGGTTAGGGTTAGGGTTAGGGTTAGGGTTAGGGTTAGGGTTAGGTACATGCCATGCACAGCTGAGGTTTAGAGTTCCGTTTAGGGTTAGGTCTTTTAGGGTTAGGGTTAGGGTTAGGGTTAGGGTTAGGGTTAGGGTTAGGGTTAGGGTTAGGGTTAGGTACATGCCATGCACAGCTGAGGTTTTCAGTTCCGTTTAGGGTTAGGTCTTTTAGGGTTAGGGTTAGGGTTAGGGTTAGGGTTAGGGTTAGGTACATGGCATGCACAGCTGAGGTTTTGAGTTCCGTTTAGGGTTAGGTCTCTTAGGGTTAGGGTTAGGGTTAGGGTTAGGGTTAGGGTTAGGGTTAGGGTTAGGGTTAGGGTTAGGGTTAGGGTTATAGTTAGGGTTAGGGTTAGGGTTAGGGTTAGGGTTAGGGTTAGGGCTAGGGTTAGGGTTATGTACCTGCCATGCACAGCTGAGGTTGAGTTCCGTTTAGGGTTAGGCGTCTTACTGTCAGGATTAGGGTTAGGTTTAGGGTTAGGGTTAGGGTTAGGGTTAGGGTTAGCGTTAGGTTTAGGGCTAGGGTTAGGGTGAGGGTTAGGTATATGCCATGTACAGCTGAGGTTTAGAGTTCCGTGTAGTGTTAGGTCTCATAGGGTTAGGGTTAGGTTTAGGGTGAGGGTTAGGGTTAGGGTTAGGGTTAGGGTTAGGGTTAGGGTTAGGTACATGCCATGTACAGCTGAGGTTTAGAGTTCCGTGTAGTGTTAGGTCTCATAGGGTTAGGGTTAGGTTTAGGGTGAGGGTTATGGTTAGGGTTAGGGTTAGGGTTATGTACATGCCATGCACAGCTGAGGTTTTGAGTTCCTTCAAGGGTTAGGCCTCTTAGGGTTAGGGTTAGGGTTAGGGTTAGGTTTAGGATTAGGGTTAGGGTTAGGGTTAGGGTTAGGGTTAGGGTTAGGGTTAGGGTTAGGGTTAGGGTTAGGGTTAGGGTTATGTACATACCATGCACAGCTGAGGTTTAGAGTTCCGACTAGGGTTAGGCCTCTTAGGGTCAGGATTAGGGTTAGGGTTAGGTTTAGGATTAGGGTTAGGGTTAGGGTCAGGGTTAGGTACATGCCATGCACAGCTGAGGTTTAGAGTTCCGTTTAGGGTTAACTCTCTTAGGGTCAGCTTTAGGGTTAGGGTTAGGGTTAGGGTTAGGGTTAGGGTTAGGGTTAGGGTTATGTACATGC
>NW_026599608.1:1162463-1164963 GCF_023634155.1 Falco peregrinus
TTTAGGGTTAGGTCTCTTAGGGTTAGGGTTAGGGTAAAGTTTAGGGTTAGGGTTAGGGTTAGGGTTAGGGTTAGGTACATGCCATGCACAGCTGAGGTTTAGAGTTCCGTTTAGGGTTAGGTCTTTTAGGGTTAGGGTTAGGGTTAGGGTTAGGGTTAGGGTTAGGGTTAGGGTTAGGTACATGCCATGCACAGCTGAGGTTTTCAGTTCCGTTTAGGGTTAGGTCTTTTAGGGTTAGGGTTAGGGTTAGGGTTAGGGTTAGGGTTAGGTACATGGCATGCACAGCTGAGGTTTTGAGTTCCGTTTAGGGTTAGGTCTCTTAGGGTTAGGGTTAGGGTTAGGGTTAGGGTTAGGGTTAGGGTTAGGGTTAGGGTTATAGTTAGGGTTAGGGTTAGGGTTAGGGTTAGGGCTAGGGTTAGGGTTATGTACCTGCCATGCACAGCTGAGGTTGAGTTCCGTTTAGGGTTAGGCGTCTTACTGTCAGGATTAGGGTTAGGTTTAGGGTTAGGGTTAGGGTTAGGGTTAGGGTTAGCGTTAGGTTTAGGGTTAGGGTTAGGGTTAGGGTTAGGTATATGCCATGTACAGCTGAGGTTTAGAGTTCCGTGTAGTGTTAGGTCTCATAGGGTTAGGGTTAGGTTTAGGGTGAGGGTTAGGGTTAGGGTTAGGGTTAGGGTTAGGGTTAGGGTTAGGTACATGCCATGTACAGCTGAGGTTTAGAGTTCCGTGTAGTGTTAGGTCTCATAGGGTTAGGGTTAGGTTTAGGGTGAGGGTTATGGTTAGGGTTAGGGTTAGGGTTAGGGTTATGTACATGCCATGCACAGCTGAGGTTTAGAGTTCCTTCAAGGGTTAGGCCTCTTGGTTAGGGTTAGGGTTAGGGTTAGGGTTAGGGTTAGGGTTAGGGTTAGGGTTAGGGTTAGGGTTAGGGTTAGGGTTAGGGTTAGGGTTAGGGTTATGTACATACCATGCACAGCTGAGGTTTAGAGTTCCGACTAGGGTTAGGCCTCTTAGGGTCAGGATTAGGGTTAGGGTTAGGTTTAGGATTAGGGTTAGGGTTAGGGTCAGGGTTAGGTACATGCCATGCACAGCTGAGGTTTAGACTTCCGTTTAGGGTTAGGTCTTTTAGGGTTAGGGTTAGGGTTAGGGTTAGGGTTAGGGTTAGGGTTAGGGTTAGGGTTAGGGCTAGGATTATGGTTATGTACCTGCCATGCACAGGTGAGGTTGAGTTCCGTGTAGGGTTAAGACTCTTAGTGTCATGATTAGGGTTAGGGTTAGGGTTAGGGTTAGGGTTAGGGTTAGGGTTAGGGTTAGGGTTAGGTACATGCCAAGCAGAGCTGAGGTTTTGAGTTCCGTTTAGGGTTAGGTCTCTTAGGGTTAGGGTTAGGGTTAGGGTTAGGGTTAGGGTTAGGGTTAGGGTTAGGTACATGGCATGCACAGCTGAGGTTTTGAGTTCCGTTTAGGGTTAGGTCTCTTAGGGTTAGGGTTAGGGTTAGGGTTAGGGTTAGGGTTAGGCACATGCCATGCACAGCTGAGGTTTTGAATTTCGTTTAGGGTTAGGTCTCTTAGGGTTAGGGTTAGGGTTAGGGTTAGGGTTAGGGTTACGGTTAGAGTTAGTGTTAGGGTAAGGTACATGCCATGCACAGCTGAGGTTTAGCGTTCCGTTTAGGGTTAGGTCTCTTAGGGTTAGGGTTAGAGTTAGGTTTAGGGTTAGGGTTAAGGTTAGGGTTAGGGTTAGGGTTAGGGTTAGGGTTATGTACATGCCATGCACAGCTGAGGTTTAGAGTTCTGTTTATGGTTAGGTCTCTAAGGGTTAGGGTTAGGGTTAGGGTTAGGGTTAGGGTTAGGGTTAGGGTTAGGGTTAGGGTTATGTACATGCCATGCACAGCTGAGGTTTAGATTTCCGACTAGGATTAGGCCTCTTAGGGTCAGGATTAGGGTTAGGGTTAGGTTTAGGATTAGGGTTAGGGTTAGGGTCAGGGTTAGGTACATGCCATGCACAGCTGAGGTTTAGAGTTCCGTTTAGGGTTAGGTCTCTTAGGGTTAGGGTTAGGGTTAGGGTTAGGGTTAGGGTTAGGGTTAGGGTTAGGGTTAGGATTAGGGTTAGGTACATGCCATGCACAGCTGAGGTTTAGAGTTCCGTTTAGGGTTAGGTCTTTTAGGGTTAGGGTTAGGGTTAGGGTTAGGGTTAGGGTTAGGGTTAGGGTTAGGGTTAGGTACATGCCATGCACAGCTGAGGTTTTCAGTTCCGTTTAGGGTTAGGTCTTTTAGGGTTAGGGTTAGGGTTAGGGTTAGGGTTAGGGTTAGGTACATGGCATGCACAGCTGAGGTTTTGAGTTCCGTTTAGGGTTAGGTCTCTTAGGGTTAGGGTTAGGGTTAGGGTTAGGGTTAGGGTTAGGGTTAGGGTTAGGGTTATAGTTAGGGTTAGGGTTAGGGTTAGGGTTAGGGTTAGGGCTAGGGTTAGGGTTATGTACCTGCCATGCACAGCTGAGGTTGAGTTCCGTTT
>NW_026599608.1:1422463-1424963 GCF_023634155.1 Falco peregrinus
GGTTAGGGTTAGGGTTAGGGTTAGGGTTAGGGTTAGGGTTAGGGTTAGGGTTAGGTACATGCCATGCACAGCTGTAGGTTTAGAGTTCCTTTTAGGGTTAGGTCTTTTAAGGTTAGGGTTAGGATTAGGGTTAGGGTTAGGGTTAGGGTTAGGTACATGCCAAGCACAGATGAGGTTTTGAGTTCCATTTAGGGTTAGCTGTCTTAGTGTTAGGGTTAGGGTTAGGGTTAGGGTTAGGGTTATGTACATGCCATGCACAGCTGAGGTTTAGAGTTCCGTTTAGGGTTAGGTCTTTTAGGGTTAGGGTTAGGGTTAGGGTTAGGGTTAGGGTTAGGGTTAGGGTTAGGTACATGCCATGCACAGCTGAGGTTTTGAGTTCCGTTTAGGGTTAGGTCTCTTAGGGTTAGGTTTAGGATTAGGGTTAGGGTTAGTGTCAGGGTTAGGGTTAGGGTTAGGGTTAGGGTTAGGGCTAGGATTATGGTTATGTACCTGCCATGCACAGCTGAGGTTTAGTTCCGTTTAGGGTTAAGCCTCTTAGTGTCATGATTAGAGTTAGGGTTAGGGTTAGGGTTAGGGTTAGGTCTTTTAGGGTTAGGGTTAGGGTTAGGGTTAGGGTTAGGTTTAGGGTTAGGGTTAGGGTTAGGGTTAGGGTTAGGGTTAGGTACATGCCAAGCACAGATGAGGTTTTGAGTTCCATTTAGGGTTAGGTCTCTTACTGTTAGGGTTAGGGTTAGGGTTAGAGTTAGGGTTATGTACATGCCATGCACAGCTGAGGTTTAGAGTTCCGTTTAGGGTTAGGTCTTTTAGGGTTAGGGTTAGGGTGCGGGTTAGGGTTAGGGTTAGGGTTAGGGTTAGGGTTATGTACATGCCATGCACAGCTGAGGTTTAGAGTTCCGTTTAGGGTTCGGTCTTTTAGGGTTAGGGTTAGGGTTAGGGTTAGGGTTAGGGTTAGGGTTAGGTACATGCCATGCACAGCTGAGGTTTTGAGTTCCGTTTAGGGTTAGGTCTCTTAGGGTTAGGGTTAGGGTTAGGGTTAGGGTTAGGGTTAGGTACATGCCATGCACAGCTGAGGTTTTGAGTTCCGTTTAGGGTTAGGTCTTTTAGGGTTAGGGTTAGGGTTAGGGTTAGGGTTAGGGTTAGGGTTAGGTCTCTTAGGGTTAGGGTTAGGTACATGCCATGCACAGCTGTAGGTTTAGAGTTCCGTTTAGGGTTAGCTCTCTCAGGGTCAGTTTTAGGGTTAGGGTGCGGGTTAGGGTTAGGGTTAGGGTTAGATTTAGGGTTAGGGTTAGGGTTAGGGTTAGGTACATGCCATGCACAGCTGAGGTTTAGAGTTCCGTTTAGGGTTAGGTCTCCTAGGGTTAGGGTTAAGGTTAGGGTTACGGTTAGGGTTAGGGTTAGGGTTAGGGTTAGGGTTAGGGTTAGGTACATGCCATGCACAGCTGTAGGTTTAGAGTTCCGTTTAGGGTTAGGTCTTTTAAGGTTAGGGTTAGGGTTAGGGTTAGGGTTAGGGTTAGGGTTAGGGTTAGGGTTAGGGTTAGGGTTAGGGTTAGGGTTAGGGTTAGGTACATGCCATGCACAGCTGAGGTTTAGAGTTCCGTTTAGGGTTAGCTCTCTTAGGGTCAGTTTTAGGGTTAGGGTTAGGGTTAGGGTTAGGGTTAGGGTTGGGGTTAGGGTTAGGGTTAGGGTTATGTACATGCCATGCACAGCTGAGGTTTAGAGTTCCGACTAGGGTTAGGCCTCTTAGGGTCAGGATTAGGGTTAGGGTTAGGTTTAGGATTAGGGTTAGGGTTAGGGTTAGGGTTAGGGTTAGGTATATGCCATTCACAGCTGAGGTTTGGAATTCCGACTAGGGTTAGGCCTGTTAGGGTCAGGATTAGGGTTAGGGTTAGGTTTCGGATTAGGGTTAGGGTTAGGGTTAGGGTTAGGGTTAGGGTTAGGGTTAGGTACATGCCATGCACAACTGAGGTTTAGAGTTCCGTTTAGGGTTAGGTCTCTTAGGGTTAGGGTTAAGGTTAGGGTTACGGTTAGGGTTAGGGTTAGGGTTAGGGTTAGGGTTAGGGTTAGGGTTAGGGTTAGGTACATGCCATGCACAGCTGTAGGTTTAGAGTTCCTTTTAGGGTTAGGTCTTTTAAGGTTAGGGCTAGGATTAGGGTTAGGGTTAGGGTTAGGGTTAGGTACATGCCAAGCACAGATGAGGTTTTGAGTTCCATTTAGGGTTAGCTGTCTTAGTGTTAGGGTTAGGGTTAGGGTTAGGGTTAGGGTTATGTACATGCCATGCACAGCTGAGGTTTAGAGTTCCGTTTAGGGTTAGGTCTCTTAGGGTTAGGGTTAGGGTTAGGGTTAGGGTTAGGGTTAGGGTTAGGGTTAGGGTTAGGGTTAGGGCTAGGATTATGGTTATGTACCTGCCATGCACAGCTGAGGTTGAGTTCCGTTTAGGGTTAAGCCTCTTAGTGTCATGATTAGAGTTAGGGTTAGGGTTAGGGTTAGGGTTAGGTCTTTT
>NW_026599608.1:1477463-1479963 GCF_023634155.1 Falco peregrinus
TCTTAGGTTTAAGGTTAGGGTTAGGGTTAGGGTTAGGGTTAGAGTTAGGGTTAGGGTTAGGGTTAGGGTTAGGGTTAGGGTTAGGGTTAGGGTTAGGGTTAGGGTTAGGGTTAGGGTTATGTACATGCCATGCACAGCTGAGGTTTAGAGTTCCGTTTAGGGTTAGATCTTTTAGGGTTAGGGTTATGGTTAGGGTTAGGGTTAGGGTTAGGGTTAGGGTTAGGGTTAGGTACATGCCAAGCACAGCTGAGGTTTTGAGTTCCGTTTAGGGTTAGGTCTCTTAGGGTTAGGGTTAGGGTTAGGGTTAGGGTTAGGGTTAGGGTTAGGGTTAGGGTTAGGGTTAGGGTTAGGGTTATGTACCTGCCATGCACAGCTGAGATTGAGTTCCATTTAGGGTTAGGCCTCTTAGTGTCAGGATTAGGGTTAGGTTTAGGGTTAGGGTTAGGGTTAGGGTTAGGGTTAGCGTTAGGGTTAGGGTTAGGGTTAGGGTTAGCGTTAGGGTTAGGGTTAGGGTTAGGGTTAGGGTTAGGTACATGCAAAGCACAGCTGAGGTTTTGAGTTCCGTTTAGGGTTAGGTCTCTTAGGGTTAGGGTTAGGGTTAGTGTTAGGGTTAGGGTTAGGGTTAGGGTTAGGGTTAGGGTTAGGTACATGCCATGCACAGCTGAGGTTTTGAGTTCCGTTTAGGGTTAGGTCTTTTACGGTTAGGGTTATGGTTAGGGTTAGGATTAGGGTTAGGGTTAGGGTTAGGGTTAGGTACATGACATGCACAGCTGAGGTTTTCAGTTCCGTTTAGGGTTAGGTCTTTTAGGGTTAGGGTTAGGGTTAGGGTTAGGGTTAGGGTTAGGTAAATGCCATGCACAGCTGAGGATTTGAGTTCCGTTTAGGGTTAGGTCTCTTAGGGTTAGGGTTAGACTTAGGGTTAGGGTTAGGGTTAGGGTTAGGGTTAGGGTTAGTGTTAGGTATATGCCATGCACAGCTGAGGTTTAGAGTTCCGTTTAGGGTTAGGTCTCTTAGGGTTAGGGTTAGGGTTAGGGTTAGGGTTAGAGTTAGGGTTAGGGTTAGGGTTAGGGTTAGGGTTAGGGTTAGGTACATGCCATGCACAGCTGAGGTTTTGAGTTCCGTGTAGGGTTAGGTCTTTTAGGGTTAGGGTTAGGGTTAGGGTTAGGGTTAGGGTTAGGGTTAGGTACATGCCATGCACAGCTGAGGTTTAGAGTTCCGTTTAGGGTTAGGTCTCTTAGGGTTAGTGTTAGGGTTAGGGTTAGGGTTAGGGTTAGGTACATGCCATGCACAGCTGAGGTTTAGAGTTCCGTTTAGCGTTAGGTCTTTTAGGGTTAGGGTTAAGGTTAGGGTTAGGGTTAGGGTTAGGCACATGCCATGCACAGCTGAGGTTTAGAGTTCCGTTTAGGGTTAGGTCTCTTAGGGTTAGGGTTAAGGTTAGGGTTAGGGTTAGGGTTAGGGTTAGGGTTAGGGTTAGGGTTAGGGTTAGGATTAGGTACATGCCAAGCACAGATGAGGTTTTGAGTTCCGTTTAGGGTTAGGTCTCTTAGGTTTAGGGTTAGGGTTAGGGTTAGGGTTAGGGTTAGGGTTAGGGTTAGGGTTAGGGTTAGGTTTAGGATTAGGGTTAGGTTTAGGGTTAGGGTTAGGGTTAGGGTTATGTACATGCCATGCACAGCTGAGGTTTAGAGTTCCGTTTAGGGTTAGGCCTCTTAGGGTCAGGATTAGGGTTAGGTTTAGGATTAGGGTTAGGGTTAGGGTTAGGGTTAGGGTTAGGGTTATGTACATGCCATGCACAGCTGAGGTTTAGAGTTCCGTTTAGGGTTAGGTCACTTAGGTTTAGGGTTAAGGTTAGGGTTAGGCTTAGGGTTTGGGTTAGGGTTATGTACATGCCATGCACAGCTGAGGTTTAGAGTTCCGTCTAGGGTTAGGCCTCTTAGGGTCAGGATTAGGGTTAGGTTTAGGATTAGGGTTAGGGTTAGGGTTAGGGTTAGGGTTAGGGTTAGGGTTAGGGTTAGGGTTAGGTACATGCCATGCACAGCTGAGGTTTAGAGTTCCGTTTAGGGTTAGGTCTCTTAGGGTTAGGGTTAGGGTTAGGGTTAGGGTTAGGTACATGCCATGCACAGCTGAGGTTTAGAGTTCCGTTTAGGGTTAGGTCTTTTAGGGTTAGGGTTAAGGTTAGGGTTAGGGTTAGGGTTAGGTACATGCCATGCACAGCTGAGGTTTTGAATTCCGTTTAGGGTTAGGTCTCGTAGGGTTAGCGTTAGGGTTAGGGTTAGGGTTAGGGTTAGGGTTAGGGTTAGGGTCAGGATTAGGGTTAGGGTTAGGGTTAGGGTTAGGGTTAGGGTTAGGGTTAGGGTTAGGGTTAGGGTTAGGATTAGGTACATGCCAAGCACAGATGAGGTTTTGAGTTCCGTTTAGGGTTAGGTCTCTTAGGTTTAGGGTTAGGGTTAGGGTTAGGGTTAGGTACATGCCATGCACAACTGAGGTTTAGAGTTCCGTTTAG
>NW_026599608.1:1497463-1499963 GCF_023634155.1 Falco peregrinus
TAGGGTTAGGGTTAGGTACATGCCATGCACAGCTGAGGTTTAGAGTTCCATTTAGGGTTAGGTCTCTTAGGGTTAGGTTTAGGGTTAGGGTTAGGGTTAGGGTTAGGGTTAGGGTTAGGGTTAGGGTTAGGTACATGCCATGCACAGCTGAGGTTTAGAGCTCCGTTTAGGGTTAGGTCACTTAGGGTTAGGGTTAAGGTTAGGGTTAGGCTTAGGGTTTGGGTTAGGGTTATGTACATGCCATGCACAGCTGGGGTTTAGAGTTCCGTCTAGGGTTAGGCCTCTTAGGGTCAGGATTAGGGTTAGGTTTAGGATTAGGGTTAGGGTTAGTGTCAGGGTTAGGGTTAGGGTTAGGGTTAGGGTTAGTGTTAGGTATATGCCATGCACAGCTGAGGTTTAGAGTTCCGTTTAGGGTTAGGTCTCTTAGGGTTAGGGTTAGGGTTAGGGTTAGGGTTAGGGTTAGGGTTAGGTACATGCCATGCACAGCTGAGGTTTAGAGCTCCGTTTAGGGTTAGCTCTCTTAGGGTAAGTTTTAGGGATAGGGTTAGGGTTAGGTTTAGGGTTAGGGTTAGGGTTAGGGTTAGGGTTAGGATTAGGGTTAGGGTTAGGTTTAGGATTAGGGTTAGGTTTAGGGTTAGGGTTAGGGTTAGGGTTATGTACATGCCATGCACAGCTGAGGTTTAGAGTTCCGTTTAGGGTTAGGCCTCTTAGGGTCAGGATTAGGGTTAGGTTTAGGATTAGGGTTAGGGTTAGGGTTAGGGTTAGGGTTAGGGTTATGTACATGCCATGCACAGCTGAGGTTTAGAGTTCCGTTTAGTGTTAGGTCACTTAGGGTTAGGGTTTAGGTTAGGGTTAGGCTTAGGGTTTGGGTTAGGGTTATGTACATGCCATGCACAGCTGAGGTTTAGAGTTCCGTCTAGGGTTAGGCCTCTTAGGGTCAGGATTAGGGTTAGGTTTAGGATTAGGGTTAGGGTTAGGGTTAGGGTTAGGGTTAGGGTTAGGTACATGCCATGCACAGCTGAGGTTTAGAGTTCCGTTTAGGGTTAGGTCTCTTAGGGTTAGGGTTAGGGTTAGGGTTAGGGTTAGGGTTAGGGTCAGGATTAGGGTTAGGGTTAGGGTTAGGGTTAGGGTTAGGGTTAGGGTTAGGGTTAGGGTTAGGGTTAGGGTTAGGGTTAGGTACATGCCATGCACAGCTGAGGTTTTGAGTTCCGTTTAGGGTTAGGTCTTTTACGGTTAGGGTTATGGTTAGGGTTAGGATTAGGGTTAGGGTTAGGGTTAGGGTTAGGTACATGACATGCACAGCTGAGGTTTTCAGTTCTGTTTAGGGTTAGGTCTTTTAGGGTTAGGGTTAGGGTTAGGGTTAGGGTTAGGTACATGCCATGCACAGCTGAGGTTTGTAGTTCCGTTTAGGGTTAGGTCTCTTAGGGTTAGGGTTAGACTTAGGGTTAGGGTTAGGGTTAGGGTTAGGGTTAGGGTTAGGGTTAGGTACATGCCATGCACAGCTGAGGTTTAGAGTTCCGTTTAGGGTTAGGTCTCTTAGGGTTAGGGTTAAGGTTAGGGTTAGGGTTAGGGTTAGGGTTAGGGTTAGGGTTAGGGTTAGGGTTAGGGTTAGGATTAGGTACATGCCAAGCACAGATGAGGTTTTGAGTTCCGTTTAGGGTTAGGTCTCTTAGGTTTAGGGTTAGGGTTAGGGTTAGGGTTAGGGTTAGGGTTAGGGTTAGGTTTAGGATTAGGGTTAGGTTTAGGGTTAGGGTTAGGGTTAGGGTTATGTACATGCCATGCACAGCTGAGGTTTAGAATTCCGTTTAGGGTTAGGCCTCTTAGGGTCAGGATTAGGGTTAGGTTTAGGATTAGGGTTAGGGTTAGGGTTAGGGTTAGGGTTAGGGTTATGTACATGCCATGCACAGCTGAGGTTTAGAGTTCCGTTTAGGGTTAGGTCACTTAGGGTTAGGGTTAAGGTTAGGGTTAGGCTTAGGGTTTGGGTTAGGGTTATGTACATGCCATGCACAGCTGAGGTTTAGAGTTCCGTCTAGGGTTAGGCCTCTTAGGGTCAGGATTAGGGTTAGGTTTAGGATTAGGGTTAGGGTTAGGGTTAGGGTTAGGGTTAGGGTTAGGTACATGCCATGCACCGCTGAGGTTTAGAGTTCCATTTAGGGTTAGGTCTCTTAGGGTTAGGGTTAGG
This sequence comes from Falco peregrinus, assembly GCF_023634155.1. NCBI lineage: Eukaryota > Metazoa > Chordata > Aves > Falconiformes > Falconidae > Falco > Falco peregrinus. Next base: position 1,499,646 of record NW_026599608.1, read on the forward strand.
GTTAGGGTTAGGGTTAGGGTTAGGTACATGCCATGCACAGCTGAGGTTTAGAGTTCCGTTTAGGGTTAGGTCACTTAGGGTTAGGGTTAAGGTTAGGGTTAGGGTTAGGGTTAGGGTTAGGGTTATGTACATGCCATGCACAGCTGAGGTTTAGAGTTCCGACTAGGGTTAGGCCTCTTAGGGTCAGGATTAGGGTTAGGTTTAGGATTAGGGTTAGGGTTAGTGTCAGGGTTAGGGTTAGGGTTAGGGTTAGGGTTAGTGTTAGGTATATGCCATGCACAGCTGAGGTTTAGAGTTCCGTTTAGGGTTAGGTCTCTT
>NW_026599608.1:1552463-1554963 GCF_023634155.1 Falco peregrinus
AGGGTTAGGTCTTTTAGGGTTAGGGTTAAGGTTAGGGTTAGGGTTAGGGTTAGGGTTAGGTACATGCCATGCACAGCTGAGGTTTTGAATTCCGTTTAGGGTTAGGTCTCTTAGGGTTAGGGTTAGGGTTAGGGTTAGGGTTAGGGTTAGGGTCAGGATTAGGGTTAGGTTTAGGATTAGGGTTAGGGTTAGGGTTAGGGTTAGGGTTAGGGTTATGTACATGCCATGCACAGCTGAGGTTTAGAGTTCCGTTTAGGGTTAGATCACTTAGGGTTAGGGTTTAGGTTAGGGTTAGGCTTAGGGTTAGGGTTAGGGTTATGTACATGCCATGCACAGCTGAGGTTTAGAGTTCCGTCTAGGGTTAGGCCTCTTAGGGTCAGGATTAGGGTTAGGTTTAGGATTAGGTTTAGGGTTAAGGTTAGGGTTAGGGTTAGGATTAGGTACATGCCAAGCACAGATGAGGTTTTGAGTTCCGTTTAGGGTTAGGTCTCTTAGGTTTAGGGTTAGGGTTAGGGTTAGGGTTAGGTACATGCCATGCACAGCTGAGGTTTAGAGTTCCGTTTAGGGTTAGCTCTCTTAGGGTTAGGGTTAGGTTTAGGGTTAGGGTTAGGGTTAGGGTTAGGGTTAGGGTTAGGGTTAGGGTTAGGGTTAGGGTTAGGGTTATGTACCTGCCATGCACAGCTGAGGTTTTGAGTTCCGTTTAGGGTTAGGTCTCTTAGGGTTAGGGTTAGGGTTAGGGTTAGGGTTAGGGTTAGGGTTAGGTACATGCCATGCACAGCTGAGGTTTAGAGTTCCGTTTAGGGTTAGGTTTTTTAGGGTTAGGGTTAGGGTTAGGTTTAGGGTTAGGGTTAGGGTTAGGTGCATGCCAAGCACAGCTGAGGTTTTGAGTTCCGTTTAGGGTTAGGCCTCTTACGGTTAGGGTTAGGGTTAGGGTTAGGGTTAGGGTTAGGGTTATGTACATGCCATGCACAGCTGAGGTTTAGAGTTCCGTTTAGGGTTAGGCCTCTTAGGGTCAGGATTAGGGTTAGGGTTAGGGTTAGGGTTAGGGTTAGGGTTAGGGTTAGGGTTATGTACATGCCATGCACAGCTGAGGTTTAGAGTTCCGTCTAGGGTTAGGTCACCTAGGGTTAGGGTTTATGTTAGGGTTAGGGTTAGGGTTAGGGTTAGGGTTATGTACATGCCATGCACAGCTGAGGTTTAGAGTTCCGTCTAGGGTTAGGCCTCTTAGGGTCAGGATTAGGGTTAGGTTTAGGATTAGGGTTAGGGTTAGGGTTAGGGTTAGGTACATGCCATGCACAGCTGAGGTTTAGAGTTCCGTTTAGGGTTAGGTCTCTTAGGGTTAGGGTTAGGGTTAGGGTTAGGGTTAGGTACATGCCATGCACAGCTGAGGTTTAGAGTTCCGTTTAGGGTTAGGTCTCTTAGGGTTAGGGTTAAGGTTAGGGTTAGGGTTAGGGTTAGGTACATGCCATGCACAGCTGAGGTTTTGAATTCCGTTTAGGGTTAGGTCTCTTAGGGTTAGGGTTAGGGTTAGGGTTAGGGTTAGGGTTAGGGTTAGGTATAGGGTTAGGGTTAGGGTTAGGGTTAGGGTTAGGGTTAGGGTTAGGGTTAGGGTTAGGGTTATGTACATGCCATGCACAGCTGAGGTTTAGAGTTCCGTTTAGGGTTAGGCCTCTTAGGGTCAGGATTAGGGTTAGGTTTAGGATTAGGGTTAGGGTTAGGGTTAGGGTTAGGGTTATGTACATGCCATGCACAGCTGAGGTTTAGAGTTCCGTTTAGGGTTAGGTCACTTAGGGTAAGGGTTTAGGTTAGGGTTAGGCTTAGGGTTAGGGTTAGGGTTATGTACATGCCATGCACAGCTGAGGTTTAGAGTTCCGTCTAGGGTTAGGCCTCTTAGGGTCAGGATTAGGGTTAGGTTTAGGATTAGGGTTAGGGTTAGGGTTAGGGTTAGGGTTAGGATTAGGTACATGCCAAGCACAGATGAGGTTTTGAGTTCCGTTTAGGGTTAGGTCTCTTAGGTTTAGGGTTAGGGTTAGGGTTAGGGTTAGGTACATGCCATGCACAGCTGAGGTTTAGAGTTCCGTTTAGGGTTAGCTCTCTTAGGGTTAGGGTTAGGGTTAGGGTTAGGGTTAGGGTTAGGGTTAGGGTTAGGGTTAGGGTTAGGGTTAGGGTTAGGGCTAGGGTTAGGGTTACGTACCTGCCATGCACAGCTGAGGTTGAGTTCCGTTTAGGGTTAGGCCTCTTAGTTTCAGGATTAGGGTTAGGGTTAGGGTTAGGGTTAGGGTTAGGGTTAGGGTTAGGGTTAGGTCTCTTAGGGTTAGTGTTAGGTTTAGGGTTAGGGTTAGTTTTAGGGTTAGGGTTAGGGTTAGGGTTAGGGTTAGGGTTAGGGTTAGGGTTAGGTACATGCCATGCACAGCTGAGGTTTTGAGTTCCGTTTAGGGTTAGGTCTCATAGGGTTAGGGTTAGGGTTAGGGTTAGGGTTAGGGTTAGGGTTAGGGTTAGG
>NW_026599608.1:1559963-1564963 GCF_023634155.1 Falco peregrinus
TCTCTTGGGGTAATGGTTTAGGTTAGGGTTAGGCTTAGGGTTAGGGTTAGGGTTATGTACATGCCATGCACAGCTGAGGTTTAGAGTTCCATCTAGGGTTAGGCCTCTTAGGGTCAGGATTAGGGTTAGGATTAGGATTAGGGTTAGGGTTAGGGTTAGGGTTAGGGTTAGGATTAGGTACATGCCAAGCACAGATGAGGTTTTGAGTTCCGTTTAGGGTTAGGTCTCTTAGGTTTAGGGTTAGGGTTAGGGTTAGGGTTAGGGTTAGGTACATGCCATGCACAGCTGAGGTTTAGAGTTCCGTTTAGGGTTAGGTCTCTTAGGGTTAGGGTTAGGTTTAGGTTTAGGGTTAGGGTTAGGGTTAGGGTTAGGGTTAGGGTTAGGGTTAGGGTTAGGGTTAGGGTTAGGGTTAGGGTTAGGGTTAGGGTTAGGGTTAGGGTTAGGGCTAGGGTTAGGTTTACGTACCTGCCATGCACAGCTGAGGTTGAGTTCCGTTTAGGGTTAGGCCTCTTAGTTTCAGGATTAGGGTTAAGTTTAGGTTTAGGGTTAAGGTTAGGGTTAGGGTTAGGGTTAGGGTTAGGGTTAGGTACATGCCAAGCACAGCTGAGGTTTTGAGTTCCGTTTAGGGTTAGGTCTCTTAGGGTTAGGGTTAGGGTTAGGGTTAGGGTTAGGGTTAGGGTTAGGGTTATGTACCTGCCATGCACAGCTGAGGTTTTGAGTTCCGTTTAGGGTTAGGTCTCTTAGGGTTAGGGTTAGGGTTAGGGTTAGGGTTAGGGTTAGGGTTAGGGTTAGGGTTAGGGTTAGGGTTAGGGTTAGGGTTAGAGTTAGGGTTAGCGTTAGGGCTAGGGTTAGGGTTACGTACCTGCCATGCACAGCTGAGGTTGAGTTCCGTTTAGGGTTAGGCCTCTTAGTTTCAGTATTAGGGTTAGGTTTAGGGTTAGGGTTAGGGTTAGGGTTAGGGTTAGGGTTAGGTACATGCCAAGCACAGCTGAGGTTTTGAGTTCCGTTTAGGGTTAGGTCTCTTAGGGTTAGGGTTAGGGTTAGGGTTAGGGTTAGGGTTAGGGTTAGGGTTAGGGTTAGGTACATGCCATGCACAGCTGAGGTTTAGAGTTCCGTTTAGGGTTAGGTCTCTTAGGGTTAGGGTTAGGGTTAGGGTTAGGGTTATGTACATGCCATGCACAGCTGAGGTTTAGAGTTCCGTTTAGGGTTAGGTCTTTTAGGGTTAGGGTTAAGGTTAGGGTTAGGGTTAGGGTTAGGGTTAGGGTTAGGGTTATGTACATGCCATGCACAGCTGAGGTTTAGAGTTCCGTCTAGGGTTAGGTCACTTAGGGTTAGGGTTTATGTTAGGGTTAGGGTTAGGGTTAGGGTTAGGGTTATGTACATGCCATGCACAGCTGAGGTTTAGAGTTCCGTCTAGGGTTAGGCCTCTTAGGGTCAGGATTAGGGTTAGATTTAGGATTAGGGTTAGGGTTAGGGTTAGGGTTAGGTACATGCCATGCACAGCTGAGGTTTAGAGTTCCGTTTAGGGTTAGGTCTCTTAGGGTTAGGGTTAGGGTTAGGGTTAGGGTTAGGTATAGGGTTAGGGTTAGGGTTAGGGTTAGGGTTAGGGTTAGGGTTAGGGTTAGGGTTAGGGTTAGGGTTAGGGTTAGGGTTAGGGTTAGGGTTATGTACATGCCATGCACAGCTGAGGTTTAGAGTTCCGTTTAGGGTTAGGCCTCTTAGGGTCAGGATTAGGGTTAGGTTTAGGATTAGGGTTAGGGTTAGGGTTAGGGTTAGGGTTATGAACATGCCATGCACAGCTGAGGTTTAGAGTTCCGTTTAGGGTTAGGTCTCTTGGGGTAATGGTTTAGGTTAGGGTTAGGCTTAGGGTTAGGGTTAGGGTTATGTACATGCCATGCACAGCTGAGGTTTAGAGTTCCATCTAGGGTTAGGCCTCTTAGGGTCAGGATTAGGGTTAGGATTAGGATTAGGGTTAGGGTTAGGGTTAGGGTTAGGGTTAGGATTAGGTACATGCCAAGCACAGATGAGGTTTTGAGTTCCGTTTAGGGTTAGGTCTCTTAGGTTTAGGGTTAGGGTTAGGGTTAGGGTTAGGGTTAGGTACATGCCATGCACAGCTGAGGTTTAGAGTTCCGTTTAGGGTTAGGTCTCTTAGGGTTAGGGTTAGGTTTAGGGTTAGGGTTAGGGTTAGGGTTAGGGTTAGGGTTAGGGTTAGGGTTAGGGTTAGGGTTAGGGTTAGGGTTAGGGTTAGGGTTAGGGTTAGGGTTAGGGTTAGGGTTAGGGTTAGGGTTAGGGTTAGGGCTAGGGTTAGGTTTACGTACCTGCCATGCACAGCTGAGGTTGAGTTCCGTTTAGGGTTAGGCCTCTTAGTTTCAGGATTAGGGTTAAGTTTAGGTTTAGGGTTAGGGTTAGGGTTAGGGTTAGGGTTAGGGTTAGGGTTAGGTACATGCCAAGCACAGCTGAGGTTTTGAGTTCCGTTTAGGGTTAGGTCTCTTAGGGTTAGGGTTAGGGTTAGGGTTAGGGTTAGGGTTAGGGTTAGGGTTATGTACCTGCCATGCACAGCTGAGGTTTTGAGTTCCGTTTAGGGTTAGGTCTCTTAGGGTTAGGGTTAGGGTTAGGGTTAGGGTTAGGGTTAGGGTTAGGGTTAGGGTTAGGGTTAGGGTTAGGTACATGCCATGCACAGCTGAGGTTTAGAGTTCCGTTTAGGGTTAGGTCTTTTAGGGTTAGGGTTAGGGTTAGGGTTAGGGTTAGGGTTAGGGTTAGGGTTAGGTGCATGCCAAGCACAGCTGAGGTTTTGAGTTCCGTTTAGGGTTAGGCCTCTTACGGTTAGGGTTAGGGTTAGGGTTAGGGTTAGGGTTAGGGTTATGTACATGCCATGCACAGCTGAGGTTTAGAGTTCCATCTAGGGTTAGGCCTCTTAGGGTCAGGATTAGGGTTAGGTTTAGGATTAGGGTTAGGGTTAGGGTTAGGGTTAGGGTTAGGGTTAGGGTTATGTACATGCCCTGCACAGCTGAGGTTTAGAGTTCCGTCTAGGGTTAGGTCACTTAGGGTTAGGGTTTATGTTAGGGTTAGGGTTAGGGTTAGGGTTAGGGTTATGTACATGCCATGCACAGCTGAGGTTTAGAGTTCCGTCTAGGGTTAGGCCTCTTAGGGTCAGGATTAGGGTTAGGTTTAGGATTAGGGTTAGGGTTAGGGTTAGTGTTAGGGTTAGGGTTAGGGTTAGGGTTATGCACATGCCATGCACAGCTGAGGTTTAGAGTTCCGTTTAGGGTTAGGTCTCTTAGGGTTAGGGTTAGGGTTAGGGTTAGGGTTAGGTACATGCCATGCACAGCTGAGGTTTAGAGTTCCGTTTAGGGTTAGGTCTTTTAGGGTTAGGGTTAAGGTTAGGGTTAGGGTTAGGGTTAGGTACATGCCATGCACAGCTGAGGTTTTGAATTCCGTTTAGGGTTAGGTCTCTTAGGGTTAGGGTTAGGGTTAGGGTTAGGGTTAGGGTTAGGGTTAGGGTTAGGGTTAGGGTTAGGGTTAGGGTTAGGGTTAGGGTTAGGGTTAGGGTTATGTACATGCCATGCACAGCTGAGGTTTAGAGTTCCGTTTAGGGTTAGGTCACTTAGGGTTAGGGTTTAGGTTAGGGTTAGGCTTAGGGTTAGGGTTAGGGTTATGTACATGCCATGCACAGCTGAGGTTTAGAGTTCCGTCTAGGGTTAGGCCTCTTAGGGTCAGGATTAGGGTTAGGTTTAGGATTAGGTTTAGGGTTAGAGTTAGGGTTAGGGTTAGGATTAGGTACATGCCATGCACAGATGAGGTTTTGAGTTCCGTTTAGGGTTAGGTCTCTTAGGTTTAGGGTTAGGGTTAGGGTTAGGGTTAGGTACATGCCATGCACAGCTGAGGTTTAGAGTTCCGTTTAGGGTTAGCTCCCTTAGGGTTAGGGTTAGGGTTAGGGTTAGGGTTAGGGTTAGGGTTAGGGTTAGGGTTAGGGTTAGGGTTAGGGTTAGGGTTAGGGTTAGAGTTAGGGTTAGCGTTAGGGCTAGGGTTAGGGTTACGTACCTGCCATGCACAGCTGAGGTTGAGTTCCGTTTAGGGTTAGGCCTCTTAGTTTCAGTATTAGGGTTAGGTTTAGGGTTAGGGTTAGGGTTAGGGTTAGGGTTAGGGTTAGGGTTAGGTACATGCCATGCACAGCTGAGGTTTTGAGTTCCGTTTAGGGTTAGGTCTCTTAGGGTTAGGGTTAGGGTTAGGGTTAGGGTTAGGGTTAGGGTTAGGGTTAGGGTTAGGGTTATGTACCTGCCATGCACAGCTGAGGTTGAGTTCCGTTTAGGGTTAGGCCTCTTAGTGTCAGGATAAGGGTTAGGTTTAGGGTTAGGGTTAGGGTTAGGGTTAGGGTTAGGGTTAGGGTTAGGGTTAGGGTTAGGGTTAGGGTTAGGTACATGCCAAGCACAGCTGAGGTTTTGAGTTCCGTTTAGGGTTAGGTCTCTTAGGGTTAGGGTTAGGGTTAGGGTTAGGGTTAGGGTTAGGGTTAGGGTTACGTACATGCCATGCACAGCTGAGGTTTAGAGTTCCGTTTAGGGTTAGGTCTTTTAGGGTTAGGGTTATGGTTAGGGTTAGGGTTAGGGTTAGGGTTAGGGTTAGGGTTAGGGTTAGGTACATGGCAAGCACAGCTGAGGTTTTGAGTTCCGTTTAGGGTTAGGCCTCTTAGGGTCAGGATTAGGGTTAGGTTTAGGATTAGGGTTAGGGTTAGGGTTAGGGTTAGGGTTAGGGTTATGTACATGCCATGCACAGCTGAGGTTTAGAGTTCCGTCTAGGGTTAGGTCACTTAGGGTTAGGGTTTATGTTAGGGTTAGGGTTAGGGTTAGGGTTATGTACATGCCATGCACAGCTGAGGTTTAGAGTTCCGTCTAGGGTTAGGCCTCTTAGGGTCAGGATTAGGGTTAGGTTTAGGATTAGGGTTAGGGTTAGGGTTAGGGTTAGGGTTAGGTACATGCCATGCACAGCTGAGGTTTAGAGTTCCG
>NW_026599608.1:1589963-1592463 GCF_023634155.1 Falco peregrinus
GGGTTAGGGTTAGGGTTAGGGTTAGGGTTATGTACATGCCATGCACAGCTGAGGTTTAGAGTTCCGTTTAGGGTTAGGCCTCTTAGGGTCAGGATTAGGGTTAGGTTTAGGATTAGGGTTAGGGTTAGGGTTAGGGTTAGGGTTATGAACATGCCATGCACAGCTGAGGTTTAGAGTTCCGTTTAGGGTTAGGTCTCTTGGGGTAATGGTTTAGGTTAGGGTTAGGCTTAGGGTTAGGGTTAGGGTTATGTACATGCCATGCACAGCTGAGGTTTAGAGTTCCATCTAGGGTTAGGCCTCTTAGGGTCAGGATTAGGGTTAGGATTAGGATTAGGGTTAGGGTTAGGGTTAGGGTTAGGGTTAGGATTAGGTACATGCCAAGCACAGATGAGGTTTTGAGTTCCGTTTAGGGTTAGGTCTCTTAGGTTTAGGGTTAGGGTTAGGGTTAGGGTTAGGGTTAGGTACATGCCATGCACAGCTGAGGTTTAGAGTTCCGTTTAGGGTTAGGTCTCTTAGGGTTAGGGTTAGGTTTAGGGTTAGGGTTAGGGTTAGGGTTAGGGTTAGGGTTAGGGTTAGGGTTAGGGTTAGGGTTAGGGTTAGGGTTAGGGTTAGGGTTAGGGTTAGGGTTAGGGTTAGGGTTAGGGTTAGGGTTAGGGTTAGGGCTAGGGTTAGGTTTACGTACCTGCCATGCACAGCTGAGGTTGAGTTCCGTTTAGGGTTAGGCCTCTTAGTTTCAGGATTAGGGTTAAGTTTAGGTTTAGGGTTAGGGTTAGGGTTAGGGTTAGGGTTAGGGTTAGGGTTAGGTACATGCCAAGCACAGCTGAGGTTTTGAGTTCCGTTTAGGGTTAGGTCTCTTAGGGTTAGGGTTAGGGTTAGGGTTAGGGTTAGGGTTAGGGTTAGGGTTATGTACCTGCCATGCACAGCTGAGGTTTTGAGTTCCGTTTAGGGTTAGGTCTCTTAGGGTTAGGGTTAGGGTTAGGGTTAGGGTTAGGGTTAGGGTTAGGGTTAGGGTTAGGGTTAGGGTTAGGTACATGCCATGCACAGCTGAGGTTTAGAGTTCCGTTTAGGGTTAGGTCTTTTAGGGTTAGGGTTAGGGTTAGGGTTAGGGTTAGGGTTAGGGTTAGGGTTAGGTGCATGCCAAGCACAGCTGAGGTTTTGAGTTCCGTTTAGGGTTAGGCCTCTTACGGTTAGGGTTAGGGTTAGGGTTAGGGTTAGGGTTAGGGTTATGTACATGCCATGCACAGCTGAGGTTTAGAGTTCCATCTAGGGTTAGGCCTCTTAGGGTCAGGATTAGGGTTAGGTTTAGGATTAGGGTTAGGGTTAGGGTTAGGGTTAGGGTTAGGGTTAGGGTTATGTACATGCCCTGCACAGCTGAGGTTTAGAGTTCCGTCTAGGGTTAGGTCACTTAGGGTTAGGGTTAGGGTTAGGGTTAGGGTTAGGGTTAGGGTTAGGGTTATGTACATGCCATGCACAGCTGTAGGTTTAGAGTTCCGTCTAGGGTTAGGCCTCTTAGGGTCAGGATTAGGGTTAGGTTTAGGATTAGGGTTAGGGTTAGGGTTAGTGTTAGGGTTAGGGTTAGGGTTAGGGTTATGCACATGCCATGCACAGCTGAGGTTTAGAGTTCCGTTTAGGGTTAGGTCTCTTAGGGTTAGGGTTAGGGTTAGGGTTAGGGTTAGGTACATGCCATGCACAGCTGAGGTTTAGAGTTCCGTTTAGGGTTAGGTCTTTTAGGGTTAGGGTTAAGGTTAGGGTTAGGGTTAGGGTTAGGTACATGCCATGCACAGCTGAGGTTTTGAATTCCGTTTAGGGTTAGGTCTCTTAGGGTTAGGGTTAGGGTTAGGGTTAGGGTTAGGGTTAGGGTTAGGGTTAGGGTTAGGGTTAGGGTTAGGGTTAGGGTTAGGGTTAGGGTTAGGGTTATGTACATGCCATGCACAGCTGAGGTTTAGAGTTCCGTTTAGGGTTAGGTCACTTAGGGTTAGGGTTTAGGTTAGGGTTAGGCTTAGGGTTAGGGTTAGGGTTATGTACATGCCATGCACAGCTGAGGTTTAGAGTTCCGTCTAGGGTTAGGCCTCTTAGGGTCAGGATTAGGGTTAGGTTTAGGATTAGGTTTAGGGTTAGAGTTAGGGTTAGGGTTAGGATTAGGTACATGCCATGCACAGATGAGGTTTTGAGTTCCGTTTAGGGTTAGGTCTCTTAGGTTTAGGGTTAGGGTTAGGGTTAGGGTTAGGTACATGCCATGCACAGCTGAGGTTTAGAGTTCCGTTTAGGGTTAGCTCCCTTAGGGTTAGGGTTAGGGTTAGGGTTAGGGTTAGGGTTAGGGTTAGGGTTAGGGTTAGGGTTAGGGTTAGGGTTAGGGTTAGGGTTAGAGTTAGGGTTAGCGTTAGGGCTAGGGTTAGGGTTACGTACCTGCCATGCACAGCTGAGGTTGAGTTCCGTTTAGGGTTAGGCCTCTTAGTTTCAGTATTAGGGTTAGGTTTAGGGTTAGGGTTAGGGTTAGGGT
>NW_026599608.1:1704963-1717463 GCF_023634155.1 Falco peregrinus
GTTAGGGTTAGGTACATGCCATGCACAGCTGAGGTTTAGAGTTCCGTTTAGGGTTAGGTCTCTTAGGGTTAGGGTTAAGGTTAGGGTTAGGGTTAGGGTTAGGGTTAGGGTTAGGGTTAGGGTTAGGGTTAGGGTTAGGATTAGGTACATGCCAAGCACAGATGAGGTTTTGAGTTCCGTTTAGGGTTAGGTCTCTTAGGTTTAGGGTTAGGGTTAGGGTTAGGGTTAGGGTTAGGGTTAGGGTTAGGGTTAGGTTTAGGATTAGGGTTAAGTTTTGGGTTAGGGTTAGGGTTAGGGTTATGTACATGCCATGCACAGCTGAGGTTTAGAGTTCCGTTTAGGGTTAGGCCTCTTAGGGTCAGGATTAGGGTTAGGTTTAGGATTAGGGTTAGGGTTAGGGTTAGGGTTAGGGTTATGTACATGCCATGCACAGCTGAGGTTTAGAGTTCCGTTTAGGGTTAGGTCACTTAGGGTTAGGGTTAAGGTTAGGGTTAGGCTTAGGGTTTGGGTTAGGGTTATGTACATGCCATGCACAGCTGAGGTTTAGAGTTCCGTCTAGGGTTAGGCCTCTTAGGGTCAGGATTAGGGTTAGGTTTAGGATTAGGGTTAGGGTTAGGGTTAGGGTTAGGGTTAGGGTTAGGGTTAGGGTTAGGGTTAGGGTTAGGTACAAGCCATGCACAGCTGAGGTTTAGAGTTCCGTTTAGGGTTAGGTCTCTTAGGGTTAGGGTTAGGGTTAGGGTTAGGGTTAGGTACATGCCATGCACAGCTGAGGTTTAGAGTTCCGTTTAGGGTTAGGTCACTTAGGGTTAGGGTTAAGGTTAGGGTTAGGGTTAGGGTTAGGTACATGCCATGCACAGCTGAGGTTTTGAATTCCGTTTAGGGTTAGGTCTCGTAGGGTTAGCGTTAGGGTTAGGGTTAGGGTTAGGGTTAGGGTTAGGGTTAGGGTCAGGATTAGGGTTAGGGTTAGGGTTAGGGTTAGGGTTAGGGTTAGGGTTAGGGTTAGGGTTAGGGTTAGGGTTAGGGTTAGGGTTAGGGTTAGGATTAGGTACATGCCCAGCACAGATGAGGTTTTGAGTTCCGTTTAGGGTTAGGTCTCTTAGGTTTAGGGTTAGGGTTAGGGTTAGGGTTAGGTACATGCCATGCACAACTGAGGTTTAGAGTTCCGTTTAGGGTTAGGTCTCTTAGGGTGAGGGTTAGGGTTAGGGTTAGGGTTAGGGTTAGGGTTAGGGTTAGGGTTATGTACCTGCCATGCACAGCTGAGGTTGAGTTCCGTTTAGGGTTAGGCCTCTTAGTGTCAGGATTAGGGTTAGGTTTAGGTTTAGGGTTAGGGTTAGGGTTAGGGTTAGGGTTAGGGTTAGCGTTAGGTTTAGGGTTAGCGTTAGGGTTAGGGTTAGGTACATGCCAAGCACAGCTGAGGTTTTGAGTTCCGTTTAGGGTTAGGTCTCTTAGGGTTAGGGTTAGGGTTAGGGTTAGGGTTAGGGTTAGGGTTAGGGTTAGGGTTAGGTACATGCCAAGCACAGCTGAGGTTTTGAGTTCCGTTTAGGGTTAGGTCTCTTAGGGTTAGGGTTAGGGTTAGGGTTAGGGTTAGGGTTACGGTTAGGGTTAGGGTTAGGGTTATGTACCTGCCATGCACAGCTGAGATTGAGTTCCGTTTAGGGTTAGGCCTCTTAGTGTCAGGATTAGGGTTAGGTTTAGTGTTAGGGTTAGGGTTAGGGTTAGGGTTAGCGTTAGGGTTAGGGTTAGGGTTAGGGTTAGGGTTAGGTACATGCAAAGCACAGCTGAGGTTTTGAGTTCCGTTTAGGGTTAGGTCTCTTAGGGTTAGGGTTAGGGTTAGGGTTAGGGTTAGGGTTAGGGTTAGGGTTAGGGTTAGGGTTAGGGTTAGGTACATGCCATGCACAGCTGAGGTTTTGAGTTCCGTTTAGGGTTAGGTCTTTTACGGTTAGGGTTATGGTTAGGGTTAGGATTAGGGTTAGGGTTAGGGTTAGGGTTAGGTACATGCCAAGCACAGCTGAGGTTTAGAGTTCCGTTTAGGGTTAGGTCTTTTAGGGTTAGGGTTAGGGTTAGGGTTAGGGTTAGGTACATGCCATGCACAGCTGAGGTTTTGAGTTCCGTTTAGGGTTAGGTCTCTTAGGGTTAGGGTTAGACTTAGGGTTAGGGTTAGGGTTAGGGTTAGGGTTAGTGTTAGGTACATGCCGTGCACAGCTGAGGTTTTGAGTTCCGTGTAGGGTTAGGTCTTTTAGGGTTAGGGTTAGGGTTAGGGTTAGGGTTAGGGTTAGGGTTAGGGTTAGGGTTAGGTACATGCCATGCACAGCTGAGGTTTTGAGTTCCGTTTAGGGTTAGGTCTCTTAGGGTTAGGGTTAGGGTTAGGGTTAGGGTTAGGGTTAGGGTTAGGGTTAGGGTTAGGGTTAGGGTTAGGGTTAGGTACATGCCATGCACAGCTGAGGTTTAGAGTTCCGTTTAGGGTTAGGTCTCTTAGGGTTAGGGTTAGGGTTAGGGTTAGGGTTAGGTACATGCCATGCACAGCTGAGGTTTAGAGTTCCGTCTAGGGTTAGGCCTCTTAGGGTCAGGATTAGGGTTAGGTTTAGGATTAGGGTTAGGGTTAGGGTTAGGGTTAGGGTTAGGGTTAGGGTTAGGGTTAGGGTTAGGTACATGCCATGCACAGCTGAGGTTTAGAGTTCCGTTTAGGGTTAGGTCTCTTAGGGTTAGGGTTAGGGTTAGGGTTAGGGTTAGGGTTAGGGTTAGGGTTAGGGTTAGGGTTAGGGTTAGGGTTAGGGTTAGGATTAGGTACATGCCAAGCACAGATGAGGTTTTGAGTTCCGTTTAGGGTTAGGTCTCTTAGGGTTAGGGTTAGGGTTAGGGTTAGGGTTAGGGTTAGGGTTAGGGTTAGGGTTAGGGTTAGGGTTAGGGTTAGGGTCAGGATTAGGGTTAGGTTTAGGATTAGGGTTAGGGTTAGGGTTAGGGTTAGGGTTAGGTACATGCCATGCACAGCTGAGGTTTAGAGTTCCGTTTAGGGTTAGGTCTCTTAGGGTTAGGGTTAAGGTTAGGGTTAGGGTTAGGGTTAGGGTTAGGGTTAGGGTTAGGGTTAGGGTTAGGGTTAGGATTAGGTACATGCCAAGCACAGATGAGGTTTTGAGTTCCGTTTAGGGTTAGGTCTCTTAGGTTTAGGGTTAGGGTTAGGGTTAGGGTTAGGGTTAGGGTTAGGGTTAGGGTTAGGGTTAGGATTAGGGTTAGGTTTTGGGTTAGGGTTAGGGTTAGGGTTATGTACATGCCATGCACAGCTGAGGTTTAGAGTTCCGTTTAGGGTTAGGCCTCTTAGGGTCAGGATTAGGGTTAGGTTTAGGATTAGGGTTAGGGTTAGGGTTAGGGTTAGGGTTAGGGTTAGGGTTAGGGTTAGGATTAGGGTTAGGGTTAGGCTTAGGGTTTGGGTTAGGGTTATGTACATGCCATGCACAGCTGAGGTTTAGAGTTCCGTCTAGGGTTAGGCCTCTTAGGGTCAGGATTAGGGTTAGGTTTAGGATTAGGGTTAGGGTTAGGGTTAGGGTTAGGGTTAGGGTTAGGGTTAGGGTTAGGTACAAGCCATGCACAGCTGAGGTTTAGAGTTCCGTTTAGGGTTAGGTCTCTTAGGGTTAGGGTTAGGGTTAGGGTTAGGGTTAGGTACATGCCATGCACAGCTGAGGTTTAGAGTTCCGTTTAGGGTTAGGTCACTTAGGGTTAGGGTTAAGGTTAGGGTTAGGGTTAGGGTTAGGTACATGCCATGCACAGCTGTGGTTTTGAATTCCGTTTAGGGTTAGGTCTCGTAGGGTTAGCGTTAGGGTTAGGGTTAGGGTTAGGGTTAGGGTTAGGGTTAGGGTTAGGGTTAGGGTTAGGGTTAGGGTTAGGGTTAGGGTTAGGGTTAGGGTTAGGGTTAAGGTTAGGGTTAGGGTTAGGATTAGGTACATGCCAAGCACAGATGAGGTTTTGAGTTCCGTTTAGGGTTAGGTCTCTTAGGTTTAGGGTTAGGGTTAGGGTTAGGGTTAGGTACATGCCATGCACAACTGAGGTTTAGAGTTCCGTTTAGGGTTAGGTCTCTTAGGGTGAGGGTTAGGGTTAGGGTTAGGGTTAGGGTTAGGGTTAGGGTTAGGGTTATGTACCTGCCATGCACAGCTGAGGTTGAGTTCCGTTTAGGGTTAGGCCTCTTAGTGTCAGGATTAGGGTTAGGTTTAGGGTTAGGGTTAGGGTTAGGGTTAGGGTTAGGGTTAGGGTTAGGGTTAGCGTTAGGTTTAGGGTTAGCGTTAGGGTTAGGGTTAGGTACATGCCAAGCACAGCTGAGGTTTTGAGTTCCGTTTAGGGTTAGGTCTCTTAGGGTTAGGGTTAGGGTTAGGGTTAGGGTTAGGGTTAGGGTTAGGGTTAGGGTTAGGGTTAGGGTTAGGGTTAGGGTTAGGTACATGCCATGCACAGCTGAGGTTTAGAGTTCCGTCTAGGGTTAGGCCTCTTAGGGTCAGGATTAGGGTTAGGTTTAGGATTAGGGTTAGGGTTAGGGTTAGGGTTAGGGTTAGGGTTAGGGTTAGGGTTAGGGTTAGGTACATGCCATGCACAGCTGAGGTTTAGAGTTCCGTTTAGGGTTAGGTCTCTTAGGGTTAGGGTTAGGGTTAGGGTTAGGGTTAGGTACATGCCATGCACAGCTGAGGTTTAGAGTTCCGTTTAGCGTTAGGTCTTTTAGGGTTAGGGTTAAGGTTAGGGTTAAGGTTCGGGTTAGGTACATGCCATGCACAGCTGAGGTTTTGAATTCCGTTTAGGGTTAGGTCTCTTAGGGTTAGCGTTAGGGTTAGGGTTAGGGTTAGGGTTAGGGTTAGGGTTAGGGTTAGGGTTAGGGTTAGGGTTAGGGTCAGGATTAGGGTTAGGTTTAGGATTAGGGTTAGGGTTAGGGTTAGGGTTAGGGTTAGGTACATGCCATGCACAGCTGAGGTTTAGAGTTCCGTTTAGGGTTAGGTCTCTTAGGGTTAGGGTTAAGGTTAGGGTTAGGGTTAGGGTTAGGGTTAGGGTTAGGGTTAGGGTTAGGGTTAGGATTAGGTACATGCCAAGCACAGATGAGGTTTTGAGTTCCGTTTAGGGTTAGGTCTCTTAGGTTTAGGGTTAGGGTTAGGGTTAGGGTTAGGGTTAGGGTTAGGGTTAGGGTTAGGGTTAGGATTAGGGTTAGGTTTTGGGTTAGGGTTAGGGTTAGGGTTATGTACATGCCATGCACAGCTGAGGTTTAGAGTTCCGTTTAGGGTTAGGCCTCTTAGGGTCAGGATTAGGGTTAGGTTTAGGATTAGGGTTAGGGTTAGGGTTAGGGTTAGGGTTAGGGTTAGGGTTAGGATTAGGGTTAGGGTTAGGCTTAGGTTTTGGGTTAGGGTTATGTACATGCCATGCACAGCTGAGGTTTAGAGTTCCGTCTAGGGTTAGGCCTCTTAGGGTCAGGATTAGGGTTAGGTTTAGGATTAGGGTTAGGGTTAGGGTTAGGGTTAGGGTTAGGGTTAGGGTTAGGGTTAGGTACAAGCCATGCACAGCTGAGGTTTAGAGTTCCGTTTAGGGTTAGGTCTCTTAGGGTTAGGGTTAGGGTTAGGGTTAGGGTTAGGTACATGCCATGCACAGCTGAGGTTTAGAGTTCCGTTTAGCGTTAGGTCACTTAGGGTTAGGGTTAAGGTTAGGGTTAGGGTTAGGGTTAGGTACATGCCATGCACAGCTGAGGTTTTGAATTCCGTTTAGGGTTAGGTCTCGTAGGGTTAGCGTTAGGGTTAGGGTTAGGGTTAGGGTTAGGGTTAGGGTTAGGGTTAGGGTTAGGGTTAGGGTTAGGGTTAGGGTTAGGGTCAGGATTAGGGTTAGGTTTAGGATTAGGGTTAGGGTTAGGGTTAGGGTTAGGGTTAGGTACATGCCATGCACAGCTGAGGTTTAGAGTTCCGTTTAGGGTTAGGTCTCTTAGGGTTAGGGTTAAGGTTAGGGTTAGGGTTAGGGTTAGGGTTAGGGTTAGGGTTAGGGTTAGGGTTAGGGTTAGGGTTAGGGTTAGGATTAGGTACATGCCAAGCACAGATGAGGTTTTGAGTTCCGTTTAGGGTTAGGTCTCTTAGGTTTAGGGTTAGGGTTAGGGTTAGGGTTAGGGTTAGGGTTAGGGTTAGGGTTAGGTTTAGGATTAGGGTTAGGTTTTGGGTTAGGGTTAGGGTTAGGGTTATGTACATGCCATGCACAGCTGAGGTTTAGAGTTCCGTTTAGGGTTAGGCCTCTTAGGGTCAGGATTAGGGTTAGGTTTAGGATTAGGGTTAGGGTTAGGGTTAGGGTTAGGGTTATGTACATGCCATGCACAGCTGAGGTTTAGAGTTCCGTTTAGGGTTAGGTCACTTAGGGTTAGGGTTAAGGTTAGGGTTAGGCTTAGGGTTTGGGTTAGGGTTATGTACATGCCATGCACAGCTGAGGTTTAGAGTTCCGTCTAGGGTTAGGCCTCTTAGGGTCAGGATTAGGGTTAGGTTTAGGATTAGGGTTAGGGTTAGGGTTAGGGTTAGGGTTAGGGTTAGGGTTAGGGTTAGGGTTAGGGTTAGGTACAAGCCATGCACAGCTGAGGTTTAGAGTTCCGTTTAGGGTTAGGTCTCTTAGGGTTAGGGTTAGGGTTAGGGTTAGGGTTAGGTACATGCCATGCACAGCTGAGGTTTAGAGTTCCGTTTAGGGTTAGGTCACTTAGGGTTAGGGTTAAGGTTAGGGTTAGGGTTAGGGTTAGGTACATGCCATGCACAGCTGAGGTTTTGAATTCCGTTTAGGGTTAGGTCTCGTAGGGTTAGCGTTAGGGTTAGGGTTAGGGTTAGGGTTAGGGTTAGGGTTAGGGTCAGGATTAGGGTTAGGGTTAGGGTTAGGGTTAGGGTTAGGGTTAGGGTTAGGGTTAGGGTTAGGGTTAGGGTTAGGGTTAGGGTTAGGATTAGGTACATGCCCAGCACAGATGAGGTTTTGAGTTCCGTTTAGGGTTAGGTCTCTTAGGTTTAGGGTTAGGGTTAGGGTTAGGGTTAGGTACATGCCATGCACAACTGAGGTTTAGAGTTCCGTTTAGGGTTAGGTCTCTTAGGGTGAGGGTTAGGGTTAGGGTTAGGGTTAGGGTTAGGGTTAGGGTTAGGGTTATGTACCTGCCATGCACAGCTGAGGTTGAGTTCCGTTTAGGGTTAGGCCTCTTAGTGTCAGGATTAGGGTTAGGTTTAGGTTTAGGGTTAGGGTTAGGGTTAGGGTTAGGGTTAGGGTTAGCGTTAGGTTTAGGGTTAGCGTTAGGGTTAGGGTTAGGTACATGCCAAGCACAGCTGAGGTTTTGAGTTCCGTTTAGGGTTAGGTCTCTTAGGGTTAGGGTTAGGGTTAGGGTTAGGGTTAGGGTTAGGGTTAGGGTTAGGGTTAGGGTTAGGTACATGCCATGCACAGCTGAGGTTTAGAGTTCCGTTTAGGGTTAGATCTTTTAGGGTTAGGGTTATGGTTAGGGTTAGGGTTAGGGTTAGGGTTAGGGTTAGGGTTAGGTACATGCCAAGCACAGCTGAGGTTTTGAGTTCCGTTTAGGGTTAGGTCTCTTAGGGTTAGGGTTAGGGTTAGGGTTAGGGTTAGGGTTACGGTTAGGGTTAGGGTTAGGGTTATGTACCTGCCATGCACAGCTGAGATTGAGTTCCGTTTAGGGTTAGGCCTCTTAGTGTCAGGATTAGGGTTAGGTTTAGGGTTAGGGTTAGGGTTAGGGTTAGGGTTAGCGTTAGGGTTAGGGTTAGGGTTAGGGTTAGGGTTAGGTACATGCAAAGCACAGCTGAGGTTTTGAGTTCCGTTTAGGGTTAGGTCTCTTAGGGTTAGGGTTAGGGTTAGGGTTAGGGTTAGGGTTAGGGTTAGGGTTAGGGTTAGGGTTAGGGTTAGGTACATGCCATGCACAGCTGAGGTTTTGAGTTCCGTTTAGGGTTCGGTCTTTTACGGTTAGGGTTATGGTTAGGGTTAGGATTAGGGTTAGGGTTAGGGTTAGGGTTAGGTACATGCCAAGCACAGCTGAGGTTTAGAGTTCCGTTTAGGGTTAGGTCTTTTAGGGTTAGGGTTAGGGTTAGGGTTAGGGTTAGGTACATGCCATGCACAGCTGAGGTTTTGAGTTCCGTTTAGGGTTAGGTCTCTTAGGGTTAGGGTTAGACTTAGGGTTAGGGTTAGGGTTAGGGTTAGGGTTAGGGTTAGGTACATGCCGTGCACAGCTGAGGTTTTGAGTTCCGATTAGGGTTAGGTCTTTTAGGGTTAGGGTTAGGGTTAGGGTTAGGGTTAGGGTTAGGGTTAGGGTTAGGGTTAGGTACATGCCATGCACAGCTGAGGTTTTGAGTTCCGTTTAGGGTTAGGTCTCTTAGGGTTAGGGTTAGGGTTAGGGTTAGGGTTAGGGTTAGGGTTAGGGTTAGGGTTAGGGTTAGGGTTAGGGTTAGGTACATGCCATGCACAGCTGAGGTTTAGAGTTCCGTTTAGGGTTAGGTCTCTTAGGGTTAGGGTTAGGGTTAGGGTTAGGGTTAGGTACATGCCATGCACAGCTGAGGTTTAGAGTTCCGTCTAGGGTTAGGCCTCTTAGGGTCAGGGTTAAGGTTAGGGTTAAGGTTCGGGTTAGGTACATGCCATGCACAGCTGAGGTTTTGAATTCCGTTTAGGGTTAGGTCTCTTAGTGTTAGCGTTAGGGTTAGGGTTAGGGTTAGGGTTAGGGTTAGGGTTAGGGTTAGGGTTAGGGTTAGGGTTAGGGTTAGGGTCAGGATTAGGGTTAGGTTTAGGATTAGGGTTAGGGTTAGGGTTAGGGTTAGGGTTAGGTACATGCCATGCACAGCTGAGGTTTAGAGTTCCGTTTAGGGTTAGGTCTCTTAGGGTTAGGGTTAAGGTTAGGGTTAGGGTTAGGGTTAGGGTTAGGGTTAGGGTTAGGGTTAGGGTTAGGATTAGGTACATGCCAAGCACAGATGTGGTTTTGAGTTCCGTTTAGGGTTAGGTCTCTTAGGTTTAGGGTTAGGGTTAGGGTTAGGGTTAGGGTTAGGGTTAGGGTTAGGGTTAGGGTTAGGATTAGGGTTAGGTTTTCGGTTAGGGTTAGGGTTAGGGTTATGTACATGCCATGCACAGCTGAGGTTTAGAGTTCCGTTTAGGGTTAGGCCTCTTAGGGTCAGGATTAGGGTTAGGTTTAGGATTAGGGTTAGGGTTAGGGTTAGGGTTAGGGTTAGGGTTAGGGTTAGGATTAGGGTTAGGGTTAGGCTTAGGGTTTGGGTTAGGGTTATGTACATGCCATGCACAGCTGAGGTTTAGAGTTCCGTCTAGGGTTAGGCCTCTTAGGGTCAGGATTAGGGCTAGGTTTAGGATTAGGGTTAGGGTTAGGGTTAGGGTTAGGGTTAGGGTTAGGGTTAGGGTTAGGTACAAGCCATGCACAGCTGAGGTTTAGAGTTCCGTTTAGGGTTAGGTCTCTTAGGGTTAGGGTTAGGGTTAGGGTTAGGGTTAGGTACATGCCATGCACAGCTGAGGTTTAGAGTTCCGTTTAGGGTTAGGTCACTTAGGGTTAGGGTTAAGGTTAGGGTTAGGGTTAGGGTTAGGTACATGCCATGCACAGCTGAGGTTTTGAATTCCGTTTAGGGTTAGGTCTCGTAGGGTTAGCGTTAGGGTTAGGGTTAGGGTTAGGGTTAGGGTTAGGGTTAGGGTTAGGGTTAGGGTTAGGGTTAGGGTTAGGGTTAGGGTTAGGGTTAGGGTTAAGGTTAGGGTTAGGGTTAGGATTAGGTACATGCCAAGCACAGCTGAGGTTTTGAGTTCCGTTTAGGGTTAGGTCTCTTAGGTTTAGGGTTAGGGTTAGGGTTAGGGTTAGGTACATGCCATGCACAACTGAGGTTTAGAGTTCCGTTTAGGGTTAGGTCTCTTAGGGTGAGGGTTAGGGTTAGGGTTAGGGTTAGGGTTAGGGTTAGGGTTAGGGTTATGTACCTGCCATGCACAGCTGAGGTTGAGTTCCGTTTAGGGTTAGGCCTCTTAGTGTCAGGATTAGGGTTAGGGTTAGGGTTAGGGTTAGGGTTAGGGTTAGGGTTAGGGTTAGGGTTAGGGTTAGCGTTAGGTTTAGGGTTAGCGTTAGGGTTAGGGTTAGGTACATGCCAAGCACAGCTGAGGTTTTGAGTTCCGTTTAGGGTTAGGTCTCTTAGGGTTAGGGTTAGGGTTAGGGTTAGGGTTAGGGTTAGGGTTAGGGTTAGGGTTAGGGTTAGGGTTAGGGTTAGGGTTAGGGTTAGGTACATGCCATGCACAGCTGAGGTTTAGAGTTCCGTCTAGGGTTAGGCCTCTTAGGGTCAGGATTAGGGTTAGGTTTAGGATTAGGGTTAGGGTTAGGGTTAGGGTTAGGGTTAGGGTTAGGGTTAGGGTTAGGTACATGCCATGCACAGCTGAGGTTTTGAGTTCCGTTTAGGGTTAGGTCTCTTAGGGTTAGGGTTAGGGTTAGGGTTAGGGTTAGGTACATGCCATGCACAGCTGAGGTTTAGAGTTCCGTTTAGCGTTAGGTCTTTTAGGGTTAGGGTTAAGGTTAGGGTTAAGGTTCGGGTTAGGTACATGCCATGCACAGCTGAGGTTTTGAATTCCGTTTAGGGTTAGGTCTCTTAGGGTTAGCGTTAGGGTTAGGGTTAGGGTTAGGGTTAGGGTTAGGGTTAGGGTTAGGGTTAGGGTTAGGGTTAGGGTCAGGATTAGGGTTAGGTTTAGGATTAGGGTTAGGGTTAGGGTTAGGGTTAGGGTTAGGTACATGCCATGCACAGCTGAGGTTTAGAGTTCCGTTTAGGGTTAGGTCTCTTAGGGTTAGGGTTAAGGTTAGGGTTAGGGTTAGGGTTAGGGTTAGGGTTAGGGTTAGGGTTAGGGTTAGGATTAGGTACATGCCAAGCACAGATGAGGTTTTGAGTTCCGTTTAGGGTTAGGTCTCTTAGGTTTAGGGTTAGGGTTAGGGTTAGGGTTAGGGTTAGGGTTAGGGTTAGGGTTAGGGTTAGGATTAGGGTTAGGTTTTGGGTTAGGGTTAGGGTTAGGGTTATGTACATGCCATGCACAGCTGAGGTTTAGAGTTCCGTTTAGGGTTAGGCCTCTTAGGGTCAGGATTAGGGTTAGGTTTAGGATTAGGGTTAGGGTTAGGGTTAGGGTTAGGGTTAGGGTTAGGGTTAGGATTAGGGTTAGGGTTAGGCTTAGGGTTTGGGTTAGGGTTATGTACATGCCATGCACAGCTGAGGTTTAGAGTTCCGTCTAGGGTTAGGCCTCTTAGGGTCAGGATTAGGGTTAGGTTTAGGATTAGGGTTAGGGTTAGGGTTAGGGTTAGGGTTAGGGTTAGGGTTAGGGTTAGGTACAAGCCATGCACAGCTGAGGTTTAGAGTTCCGTTTAGGGTTAGGTCTCTTAGGGTTAGGGTTAGGGTTAGGGTTAGGGTTAGGTACATGCCATGCACAGCTGAGGTTTAGAGTTCCGTTTAGGGTTAGGTCACTTAGGGTTAGGGTTAAGGTTAGGGTTAGGGTTAGGGTTAGGTACATGCCATGCACAGCTGAGGTTTTGAATTCCGTTTAGGGTTAGGTCTCGTAGGGTTAGCGTTAGGGTTAGGGTTAGGGTTAGGGTTAGGGTTAGGGTTAGGGTTAGGGTTAGGGTTAGGGTTAGGGTTAGGGTTAGGGTTAGGGTTAGGGTTAAGGTTAGGGTTAGGGTTAGGATTAGGTACATGCCAAGCACAGATGAGGTTTTGAGTTCCGTTTAGGGTTAGGTCTCTTAGGTTTAGGGTTAGGGTTAGGGTTAGGGTTAGGTACATGCCATGCACAACTGAGGTTTAGAGTTCCGTTTAGGGTTAGGTCTCTTAGGGTGAGGGTTAGGGTTAGGGTTAGGGTTAGGGTTAGGGTTAGGGTTAGGGTTATGTACCTGCCATGCACAGCTGAGGTTGAGTTCCGTTTAGGGTTAGGCCTCTTAGTGTCAGGATTAGGGTTAGGTTTAGGGTTAGGGTTAGGGTTAGGGTTAGGGTTAGGGTTAGGGTTAGGGTTAGCGTTAGGTTTAGGGTTAGCGTTAGGGTTAGGGTTAGGTACATGCCAAGCACAGCTGAGGTTTTGAGTTCCGTTTAGGGTTAGGTCTCTTAGGGTTAGGGTTAGGGTTAGGGTTAGGGTTAGGGTTAGGGTTAGGGTTAGGGTTAGGGTTAGGGTTAGGGTTAGGGTTAGGGTTAGGGTTAGGGTTAGGTACATGCCATGCACAGCTGAGGTTTAGAGTTCCGTTTAGGGTTAGATCTTTTAGGGTTAGGGTTATGGTTAGGGTTAGGGTTAGGGTTAGGGTTAGGGTTAGGGTTAGGGTTAGGTACATGCCAAGCACAGCTGAGGTTTTGAGTTCCGTTTAGGGTTAGGTCTCTTAGGGTTAGGGTTAGGGTTAGGGTTAGGGTTAGGGTTAGGGTTAGGGTTAGGGTTAGGGTTAGGGTTATGTACCTGCCATGCACAGCTGAGATTGAGTTCCGTTTAGGGTTAGGCCTCTTAGGGTCAGGATTAGGGTTAGGTTTAGGATTAGGGTTAGGGTTAGGGTT
>NW_026599608.1:1722463-1724963 GCF_023634155.1 Falco peregrinus
CGTTAGGTCTTTTAGGGTTAGGGTTAAGGTTAGGGTTAAGGTTCGGGTTAGGTACATGCCATGCACAGCTGAGGTTTTGAATTCCGTTTAGGGTTAGGTCTCTTAGGGTTAGCGTTAGGGTTAGGGTTAGGGTTAGGGTTAGGGTTAGGGTTAGGGTTAGGGTTAGGGTTAGGGTTAGGGTCAGGATTAGGGTTAGGTTTAGGATTAGGGTTAGGGTTAGGGTTAGGGTTAGGGTTAGGTACATGCCATGCACAGCTGAGGTTTAGAGTTCCGTTTAGGGTTAGGTCTCTTAGGGTTAGGGTTAAGGTTAGGGTTAGGGTTAGGGTTAGGGTTAGGGTTAGGGTTAGGGTTAGGGTTAGGGTTAGGATTAGGTACATGCCAAGCACAGATGAGGTTTTGAGTTCCGTTTAGGGTTAGGTCTCTTAGGTTTAGGGTTAGGGTTAGGGTTAGGGTTAGGGTTAGGGTTAGGGTTAGGGTTAGGATTAGGGTTAGGTTTTGGGTTAGGGTTAGGGTTAGGGTTATGTACATGCCATGCACAGCTGAGGTTTAGAGTTCCGTTTAGGGTTAGGCCTCTTAGGGTCAGGATTAGGGTTAGGTTTAGGATTAGGGTTAGGGTTAGGGTTAGGGTTAGGGTTAGGGTTAGGGTTAGGGTTAGGGTTAGGTACAAGCCATGCACAGCTGAGGTTTAGAGTTCCGTTTAGGGTTAGGTCTCTTAGGGTTAGGGTTAGGGTTAGGGTTAGGGTTAGGTACATGCCATGCACAGCTGAGGTTTAGAGTTCCGTTTAGGGTTAGGTCTCTTAGGGTTAGGGTTAAGGTTAGGGTTAGGGTTAGGGTTAGGTACATGCCATGCACAGCTGAGGTTTTGAATTCCGTTTAGGGTTAGGTCTCGTAGGGTTAGCGTTAGGGTTAGGGTTAGGGTTAGGGTTAGGGTTAGGGTTAGGGTCAGGATTAGGGTTAGGGTTAGGGTTAGGGTTAGGGTTAGGGTTAGGGTTAGGGTTAGGGTTAGGGTTAGGGTTAGGGTTAGGGTTAGGATTAGGTACATGCCCAGCACAGATGAGGTTTTGAGTTCCGTTTAGGGTTAGGTCTCTTAGGTTTAGGGTTAGGGTTAGGGTTAGGGTTAGGTACATGCCATGCACAACTGAGGTTTAGAGTTCCGTTTAGGGTTAGGTCTCTTAGGGTGAGGGTTAGGGTTAGGGTTAGGGTTAGGGTTAGGGTTAGGGTTAGGGTTATGTACCTGCCATGCACAGCTGAGGTTGAGTTCCGTTTAGGGTTAGGCCTCTTAGTGTCAGGATTAGGGTTAGGTTTAGGTTTAGGGTTAGGGTTAGGGTTAGGGTTAGGGTTAGGGTTAGCGTTAGGTTTAGGGTTAGCGTTAGGGTTAGGGTTAGGTACATGCCAAGCACAGCTGAGGTTTTGAGTTCCGTTTAGGGTTAGGTCTCTTAGGGTTAGGGTTAGGGTTAGGGTTAGGGTTAGGGTTAGGGTTAGGGTTAGGGTTAGGGTTAGGGTTAGGGTTAGGTACATGCCATGCACAGCTGAGGTTTAGAGTTCCGTTTAGGGTTAGATCTTTTAGGGTTAGGGTTATGGTTAGGGTTAGGGTTAGGGTTAGGGTTAGGGTTAGGGTTAGGTACATGCCAAGCACAGCTGAGGTTTTGAGTTCCGTTTAGGGTTAGGTCTCTTAGGGTTAGGGTTAGGGTTAGGGTTAGGGTTAGGGTTACGGTTAGGGTTAGGGTTAGGGTTATGTACCTGCCATGCACAGCTGAGATTGAGTTCCGTTTAGGGTTAGGCCTCTTAGTGTCAGGATTAGGGTTAGGTTTAGGGTTAGGGTTAGGGTTAGGGTTAGGGTTAGCGTTAGGGTTAGGGTTAGGGTTAGGGTTAGGGTTAGGTACATGCAAAGCACAGCTGAGGTTTTGAGTTCCGTTTAGGGTTAGGTCTCTTAGGGTTAGGGTTAGGGTTAGGGTTAGGGTTAGGGTTAGGGTTAGGGTTAGGGTTAGGGTTAGGGTTAGGTACATGCCATGCACAGCTGAGGTTTTGAGTTCCGTTTAGGGTTAGGTCTTTTACGGTTAGGGTTATGGTTAGGGTTAGGATTAGGGTTAGGGTTAGGGTTAGGGTTAGGTACATGCCAAGCACAGCTGAGGTTTAGAGTTCCGTTTAGGGTTAGGTCTTTTAGGGTTAGGGTTAGGGTTAGGGTTAGGGTTAGGTACATGCCATGCACAGCTGAGGTTTTGAGTTCCGTTTAGGGTTAGGTCTCTTAGGGTTAGGGTTAGACTTAGGGTTAGGGTTAGGGTTAGGGTTAGGGTTAGTGTTAGGTACATGCCGTGCACAGCTGAGGTTTTGAGTTCCGTGTAGGGTTAGGTCTTTTAGGGTTAGGGTTAGGGTTAGGGTTAGGGTTAGGGTTAGGGTTAGGGTTAGGGTTAGGTACATGCCATGCACAGCTGAGGTTTTGAGTTCCGTTTAGGGTTAGGTCTCTTAGGGTTAGGGTTAGGGTTAGGGTTAGGGTTAGGGT
>NW_026599608.1:1757463-1762463 GCF_023634155.1 Falco peregrinus
GTTAGGGTTAGGGTTAGGATTAGGTACATGCCAAGCACAGATGAGGTTTTGAGTTCCGTTTAGGGTTAGGTCTCTTAGGTTTAGGGTTAGGGTTAGGGTTAGGGTTAGGGTTAGGGTTAGGGTTAGGGTTAGGGTTAGGGTTAGGATTAGGGTTAGGTTTAGGGTTAGGGTTAGGGTTAGGGTTATGTACATGCCATGCACAGCTGAGGTTTAGAGTTCCGTTTAGGGTTAGGCCTCTTAGGGTCAGGATTAGGGTTAGGTTTAGGACTAGGGTTAGGGTTAGGGTTAGGGTTAGGGTTAGGGTTATGTACATGCCATGCACAGCTGAGGTTTAGAGTTCCGTTTAGGGTTAGGTCACTTAGGGTTAGGGTTAAGGTTAGGGTTAGGCTTAGGGTTTGGGTTAGGGTTATGTACATGCCATGCACAGCTGAGGTTTAGAGTTCCGTCTAGGGTTAGGCCTCTTAGGGTCAGGATTAGGGTTAGGTTTAGGATTAGGGTTAGGGTTAGGGTTAGGGTTAGGGTTAGGGTTAGGGTTAGGGTTAGGGTTAGGTACATGCCATGCACAGCTGAGGTTTAGAGTTCCGTTTAGGGTTAGGTCTCTTAGGGTTAGGGTTAGGGTTAGGGTTAGGGTTAGGTTCATGCCATGCACAGCTGAGGTTTTGAGTTCCGTTTAGGGTTAGGTCTTTTAGGGTTAGGGTTAAGGTTAGGGTTAGGGTTAGGGTTAGGTACATGCCATGCACAGCTGAGGTTTTGAATTCCGTTTAGGGTTAGGTCTCTTAGGGTTAGGGTTAGGGTTAGGGTTAGGGTTAGGGTTAGGGTTAGGGTTAGGGTCAGGATTAGGGTTAGGGTTAGGGTTAGGGTTAGGGTTAGGGTTAGGGTTAGGGTTAGGATTAGGTACATGCCAAGCACAGATGAGGTTTTGAGTTCCGTTTAGGGTTAGGTCTCTTAGGTTTAGGGTTAGGGTTAGGGTTAGGGTTAGGGTTAGGGTTAGGGTTAGGGTTAGGGTTAGGGTCAGGATTAGGGTTAGGGTTAGGGTTAGGGTTAGGGTTAGGGTTAGGGTTAGGGTTAGGGTTAGGATTAGGTACATGCCAAGCACAGATGAGGTTTTGAGTTCCGTTTAGGGTTAGGT
The DNA here is from genome assembly GCF_023634155.1 of Falco peregrinus. Classification (NCBI taxonomy): domain Eukaryota; kingdom Metazoa; phylum Chordata; class Aves; order Falconiformes; family Falconidae; genus Falco; species Falco peregrinus. The sequence goes on from NW_026599608.1 coordinate 1,758,593, forward strand.
CTCTTAGGTTTAGGGTTAGGGTTAGGGTTAGGGTTAGGTACATGCCATGCACAACTGAGGTTTAGAGTTCCGTTTAGGGTTAGGTCTCTTAGGGTGAGGGTTAGGGTTAGGGTTAGGGTTAGGGTTAGGGTTAGGGTTAGGGTTAGGGTTATGTACCTGCCATGCACAGCTGAGGTTGAGTTCCGTTTAGGGTTAGGCCTCTTAGTGTCAGGATTAGGGTTAGGTTTAGGGTTAGGGTTAGGGTTAGGGTTAGGGTTAGGGTTAGGGTTAGGGTTAGGGTTAGGGTTAGGGTTAGGTACATGCCATGCACAGCTGAGATTGAGTTCCGTTTAGGGTTAGGCCTCTTAGTGTCAGGATTAGGGTTAGGTTTAGGGTTAGGGTTAGGGTTAGGGTTAGGGTTAGGGTTAGCGTTAGGGTTAGGGTTAGGGTTAGGGTTAGGGTTAGGTACATGCAAAGCACAGCTGAGGTTTTGAGTTCCGTTTAGGGTTAGGTCTCTTAGGGTTAGGGTTAGGGTTAGGGTTAGGGTTAGGGTTAGGGTTAGGGTTAGGGTTAGGGTTAGGGTTAGGTACATGCCATGCACAGCTGAGGTTTTGAGTTCCGTTTAGGGTTAGGTCTTTTACGGTTAGGGCTATGGTTAGGGTTAGGATTAGGGTTAGGGTTAGGGTTAGGGTTAGGTACATGACATGCACAGCTGAGGTTTTCAGTTCCGTTTAGGGTTAGGTCTTTTAGGGTTAGGGTTAGGGTTAGGGTTAGGGTTAGGGTTAGGTACATGCCATGCACAGCTGAGGTTTTGAGTTCCGTTTAGGGTTAGGTCTCTTAGGGTTAGGGTTAGACTTAGGGTTAGGGTTAGGGTTAGGGTTAGGGTTAGTGTTAGGTATATGCCATGCACAGCTGAGGTTTAGAGTTCCGTTTAGGGTTAGGTCTCTTAGGGTTAGGGTTAGGGTTAGGGTTAGGGTTAGGGTTAGGGTTAGGTACATGCCATGCACAGCTGAGGTTTTGAGTTCCGTGTAGGGTTAGGTCTTTTAGGGTTAGGGTTAGGGTTAGGGTTAGGGTTAGGGTTAGGGTTAGGGTTAGGGTTAGGGTTAGGTACATGCCATGCACAGCTGAGGTTTAGAGTTCCGTCTAGGGTTAGGCCTCTTAGGGTCAGGATTAGGGTTAGGTTTAGGATTAGGGTTAGGGTTAGGGTTAGGGTTAGGGTTAGGGTTAGGTACATGCCATGCACAGCTGAGGTTTAGAGTTCCGTTTAGGGTTAGGTCTCTTAGGGTTAGGGTTAGGGTTAGGGTTAGGTACATGCCATGCACAGCTGAGGTTTAGAGTTCCGTTTAGCGTTAGGTCTTTAAGGGTTAGGGTTAAGGTTAGGGTTAGGGTTAGGGTTAGGTACATGCCATGCACAGCTGAGGTTTTGAATTCCGTTTAGGATTAGGTCTCGTAGGGTTAGCGTTAGGGTTAGGGTTAGGGTTAGGGTTAGGGTTAGGGTTAGGGTCAGGATTAGGGTAAGGGTTAGGGTTAGGGTTAGGGTTAGGGTTAGGGTTAGGGTTAGGGTTAGGGTTAGGATTAGGTACATGCCAAGCACAGCTGAGGTTTTGAGTTCCGTTTAGGGTTAGGTCTCTTAGGTTTAGGGTTAGGGTTAGGGTTAGGGTTAGGGTTAGGTACATGCCATGCATAGCTGAGGTTGAGTTCCGTTTAGGGTTAGGCCTCTTAGTTTCAGGATTAGGGTTAGGTTTACGGTTAGGGTTAGGGTTAGGGTTAGGGTTAGGGTTAGGGTTAGGGTTAGGTACATGCCAAGCACAGCTGAGGTTTTGAGTTCCGTTTAGGGTTAGGTCTCTTAGGGTGAGGGTTAGGGTTAGGGTTAGGGTTAGGGTTAGGGTTAGGGTTATGTACCTGCCATGCACAGCTGAGGTTGAGTTCCGTTTAGGGTTAGGCCTCTTAGTGTCAGGATTAGGGTTAGGTTTAGGGTTAGGGTTAGGGTTAGGGTTAGGGTTAGCGTTAGGTTTAGGGTTAGCGTTAGGGTTGGGGTTAGGTACATGCCAAGCACAGCTGAGGTTTTGAGTTCCGTTTAGGGTTAGGTCTCTTAGGGTTAGGGTTAGGGTTAGGGTTAGGGTTAGGGTTAGGGTTAGGGTTAGGGTTAGGGTTAGGTACATGCCATGCACAGCTGAGGTTTAGAGTTCCGTTTAGGGTTAGATCTTTTAGGGTTAGGGTTAGGGTTAGGGTTAGGGTTAGGGTTAGGGTTAGCGTTAGGTTTAGGGTTAGCGTTAGGGTTGGGGTTAGGTACATGCCAAGCACAGCTGAGGTTTTGAGTTCCGTTTAGGGTTAGGTCTCTTAGGGTTAGGGTTAGGGTTAGGGTTAGCGTTAGGGTTAGGGTTAGGGTTAGGGTTAGGGTTATGTACCTGCCATGCACAGCTGAGATTGAGTTCCGTTTAGGGTTAGGCCTCTTAGTGTCAGGATTAGGGTTAGGTTTAGGGTTAGGGTTAGGGTTAGGGTTAGGGTTAGCGTTAGGGTTAGGGTTAGGGTTAGGGTTAGGGTTAGGTACATGCAAAGCACAGCTGAGGTTTTGAGTTCCGTTTAGGGTTAGGTCTCTTAGGGTTAGGGTTAGGGTTAGGGTTAGGGTTAGGGTTAGGGTTAGGGTTAGGGTTAGGGTTAGGGTTAGGGTTAGGGTTAGGGTTAGGTACATGCCATGCACAGCTGAGGTTTTGAGTTCCGTTTAGGGTTAGGTCTTTTACGGTTAGGGTTATGGTTAGGGTTAGGATTAGGGTTAGGGTTAGGGTTAGGGTTAGGTACATGACATGCACAGCTGAGGTTTTCAGTTCCGTTTAGGGTTAGGTCTTTTAGGGTTAGGGTTAGGGTTAGGGTTAGGGTTAGGTACATGCCATGCACAGCTGAGGTTTTGAGTTCCGTTTAGGGTTAGGTCTCTTAGGGTTAGGGTTAGACTTAGGGTTAGGGTTAGGGTTAGGGTTAGGGTTAGTGTTAGGTATATGCCATGCACAGCTGAGGTTTAGAGTTCCGTTTAGGGTTAGGTCTCTTAGGGTTAGGGTTAGGGTTAGGGTTAGGGTTAGGGTTAGGGTTAGGTACATGCCATGCACAGCTGAGGTTTTGAGTTCCGTGTAGGGTTAGGTCTTTTAGGGTTAGGGTTAGGGTTAGGGTTAGGGTTAGGGTTAGGGTTAGGGTTAGGGTTAGGGTTAGGGTTAGGTACATGCCATGCACAGCTGAGGTTTAGAGTTCCGTCTAGGGTTAGGCCTCTTAGGGTCAGGATTAGGGTTAGGTTTAGGATTAGGGTTAGGGTTAGGGTTAGGGTTAGGGTTAGGGTTAGGTACATGCCATGCACAGCTGAGGTTTAGAGTTCCGTTTAGGGTTAGGTCTCTTAGGGTTAGGGTTAGGGTTAGGGTTAGGGTTAGGTACATGCCATGCACAGCTGAGGTTTAGAGTTCCGTTTAGCGTTAGGTCTTTAAGGGTTAGGGTTAAGGTTAGGGTTAGGGTTAGGGTTAGGTACATGCCATGCACAGCTGAGGTTTTGAATTCCGTTTAGGATTAGGTCTCGTAGGGTTAGCGTTAGGGTTAGGGTTAGGGTTAGGGTTAGGGTTAGGGTTAGGGTCAGGATTAGGGTAAGGGTTAGGGTTAGGGTTAGGGTTAGGGTTAGGGTTAGGGTTAGGGTTAGGGTTAGGATTAGGTACATGCCAAGCACAGCTGAGGTTTTGAGTTCCGTTTAGGGTTAGGTCTCTTAGGTTTAGGGTTAGGGTTAGGGTTAGAATTAGGGTTAGGTACATGCCATGCATAGCTGAGGTTGAGTTCCGTTTAGGGTTAGGCCTCTTAGTTTCAGGATTAGGGTTAGGTTTACGGTTAGGGTTAGGGTTAGGGTTAGGGTTAGGGTTAGGGT
>NW_026599608.1:1909963-1914963 GCF_023634155.1 Falco peregrinus
GGTTAGGGTTAGGGTTAGAGTTAGGGTTAGGGTTAGGGGTAGGGTTAGGGGTAGGGGTAGGGGTAGGTACATGCCATGCACAGCTGAAGGTTTAGAGTTCCGTTCTCGGTTAGGCCTCTCAGGGTCAGGGTTAGGGTTAGGGTTAGGGTTAGGGTTACGTTTAGGTTTAGGGTTAGGGTTAGGGTTACGGGTAGGTACATGCCATGCACAGCTGAGGTTTAGAGTTCCGTTTAGGGTGTAGGTCTCTTAGATTCAGGGTTAGGGTTAGGGTTAGGGTTAGGGTTAGGGTTAGGGTTAGGGTTACGGTTAGGGTTAGGGTTAGGGTTAGGGTTAAGTGCATGCCATGCACAGCTGAGGTTTAGAGTTCCGTTTTGGGTTAGGCCTCTTAGGGATAGGGTTAGGGATAGCGTTAGGGTTAAGGTTAGGGTTAGGGTTAGTGTTCGGGTTACCTACATGCCATGCACAGCTGAGGTTTAGAGTTGTGTTTAGGTTTTGGCCTCTTAGGGTTAGGGTTAAGGTTAGGGTTAGGGTTAGGGTTAGGGTTAGGGTTAGGGTTAGGGTTAGGGTTAAGTGCATGCCATGCACAGCTGAGGTTTAGAGTTCCGTTTTGGGTTAGGCCTCTTAGGGTCAGGGTTAGGGTTAGGGTTAGGGTTAGGGTTAGGGTTAGGGTTAGGGTTAGGGTTAGGGTTAGGGTTAGGGTTAGGGTTAGGGTTACGGTTAAGTGCATGCCATGCACAGCTGAGGTTTAGAGTTGCGTTTAGGGTTAGGCCTCTTAGGTTTAGGGTTAGGGTTAGGGTTAGGGTTAGGATTAGGGTTAGGGTTATGTACATGCCATGCACAGCCGAGGTTTAGAGTTCCGTTTTGGGTTAGGCCTCTTAGGGTCAGGATTAGGGTTAGGGTTAGGGTTAGGGTTAGGGTTAGGGTTAGGGTTAGGGTTAGGATTAGGGTTAGGTTTATGTACCTGCCATGCACAGCTGAGGTTTAGAGTTCCGTCTAGGGTTAGGACTCTTAGGGTCAGGATTGGGGTTAGGTTTAGGATTAGGGTTAGGGTTAGGGTTAGGGTTAGGGTTAGGGTTAGGGTTAGGGTTAGGGTTAGGTACATGCCGTGCACAGCTGAGGTTTAGAGTTCCGTTTTGGATTCGGCCTCTTAGGGTCAGGGTTAGGGTTAGGGTTAGGGCTAGGGTTACGTACATGCCATGCACAGCTGAGGTTTAGAGTTCCGTCTAGGGTTAGGACTCTTAGGGTCAGGATTGGGGTTAGGTTTAGGATTAGGGTTAGGGTTAGGGTTAGGGTTAGGGTTAGGGTTAGGGTTAGTGTTAACTGCATGCCATGCACAGCTGAGGTTTAGAGTTCCGTTTTGGGTTAGGCCTCTTAGGGTCAGGGTTAGGGTTAGGGTTAGGGTTAGGCTTAGGGTTAGGGTTAGGGTTAGGTACATGCCATGCACAGCTGAGGTTTAGAGTTGCATTTAGGGTTAGGCCTCTTAGGGTCAGGATTAGGGTTAGGGTTAGGGTTCGGGTTAGCGTTAGGGTTAGGGTTAGGGTTAGGGTTAGGGTTAGGGTTAGGGTAAGGGTTAGGGTTAGGGTTAGGGTTAGGGTTAGGGTTAGGGTTACGTACATGCCATGCACAGCTGAGGTTTAGAGTTGCGTTTAGGGTTAGGCCTCTTAAGGTTAGGGTTAGGGTTAGGGTTAGGGTTAGGGTTGGGGTTAGGGTTAGGGTTAGGGTTAGGGTTAGGTACATGCAATGCACAGCTGAGGTTTAGAGTTCCGTTTTGGGTTCGGCCTCTTAGGGTCAGGGTTAGGGTTAGGTTTAGGGTTAGGGTTAGGGTTAGGGTTAGGGTTAAGTGCATGCCATGCACAGCTGAGGTTTAGAGTTCCGTTTTGGGTTAGGCCTCTTAGGGTCAGGGTTAGGGTTAGGGTTAGGGTTAGGGTTAGGGTTAGGGTTAGGGTTACGGTTAGGGTTAGGGTTAGGGTTAGGGTTAGGGTTAGGGTTAGGGTTAGGGTTAGGGTTAGGGTTAGGGTTAGGGTTAAGTGCATGCCATGCACAGCCGAGGTTTAGAGTTCCGTTTTGGGTTAGGCCTCTTAGGGTCAGGATTAGGGTTAGGGTTAGGGTTAGGGTTAGGGTTAGGGTTAGGGTTAGGGTTAGGATTAGGGTTAGGGTTATGTACCTGCCATGCACAGCTGAGGTTTAGAGTTCCGTGTAGGGTTAGGACTCTTAGGGTCAGGATTAGGGTTAGGTTTAGGATTAGGTTTAGGGTTAGGGTTAGGGTTAGGGTTAGGGTTAGGGTTAGGGTTAGGGTTAGGGTTAGGTACATGCCGTGCACAGCTGAGGTTTAGAGTTCCGTTTTGGATTCGGCCTCTTAGGGTCAGGGTTAGGGTTAGGGTTAGGGCTAGGGCTAGGGTTACGTACATGCCATGCACAGCTGAGGTTTAGAGTTCCGTTTTGGGTTAGGTCACTTAGGGTTAGGATTAGGGTTAAGGTTAGGGTTAGGGTTAGGGTTAGGGTTAGGGTTAGGGTTAGTGTTAACTGCATGCCATGCACAGCTGAGGTTTAGAGTTCCGTTTTGGGTTAGGCCTCTTAGGGTCAGGGTTAGGGTTAGGGTTAGGGTTAGGCTTAGGGTTAGGGTCCGGGTTAGGTACATGCCATGCACAGCTGAGGTTTAGAGTTGCGTTTAGGGTTAGGCCTCTTAGGGTCAGGATTAGGGTTAGGGTTAGGGTTCGGGTTAGCGTTAGGGTTAGGGTTAGGGTTAGGGTTAGGGTAAGGGTTAGGGTAAGGGTTAGGGTTAGGGTTAGGGTTAGGGTTAGGGCTAGGGTTACGTACATGCCATGCACAGCTGAGGTTTAGAGTTCCGTCTAGGGTTAGGACTCTTAGGGTCAGGATTGGGGTTAGGTTTAGGATTAGGGTTAGGGTTAGGGTTAGGGTTAGGGTTAGGGTTAGGGTTAGTGTTAACTGCATGCCATGCACAGCTGAGGTTTAGAGTTCCGTTTTGGGTTAGGCCTCTTAGGGTCAGGGTTAGGGTTAGGGTTAGGGTTAGGCTTAGGGTTAGGGTTAGGGTTAGGTACATGCCATGCACAGCTGAGGTTTAGAGTTGCGTTTAGGGTTAGGCCTCTTAAGGTTAGGGTTAGGGTTAGGGTTAGGGTTAGGGTTGGGGTTAGGGTTAGGGTTAGGGTTAGGGTTAGGTACATGCAATGCACAGCTGAGGTTTAGAGTTCCGTTTTGGGTTCGGCCTCTTAGGGTCAGGGTTAGGGTTAGGTTTAGGGTTAGGGTTAGGGTTAGGGTTAGGGTTAAGTGCATGCCATGCACAGCTGAGGTTTAGAGTTCCGTTTTGGGTTAGGCCTCTTAGGGTCAGGGTTAGGGTTAGGGTTAGGGTTAGGGTTAGGGTTAGGGTTAGGGTTACGGTTAGGGTTAGGGTTAGGGTTAGGGTTAGGGTTAGGGTTAGGGTTAGGGTTAGGGTTAGGGTTAGGGTTAGGGTTAGGGTTAGGGTTAGGGTTAGGGTTAAGTGCATGCCATGCACAGCCGAGGTTTAGAGTTCCGTTTTGGGTTAGGCCTCTTAGGGTCAGGATTAGGGTTAGGGTTAGGGTTAGGGTTAGGGTTAGGGTTAGGGTTAGGGTTAGGATTAGGGTTAGGGTTATGTACCTGCCATGCACAGCTGAGGTTTAGAGTTCCGTGTAGGGTTAGGACTCTTAGGGTCAGGATTAGGGTTAGGTTTAGGATTAGGTTTAGGGTTAGGGTTAGGGTTAGGGTTAGGGTTAGGGTTAGGGTTAGGGTTAGGTACATGCCGTGCACAGCTGAGGTTTAGAGTTCCGTTTTGGATTCGGCCTCTTAGGGTCAGGGTTAGGGTTAGGGTTAGGGCTAGGGCTAGGGTTACGTACATGCCATGCACAGCTGAGGTTTAGAGTTCCGTTTTGGGTTAGGTCACTTAGGGTTAGGATTAGGGTTAAGGTTAGGGTTAGGGTTAGGGTTAGGGTTAGGGTTAGGGTTAGTGTTAACTGCATGCCATGCACAGCTGAGGTTTAGAGTTCCGTTTTGGGTTAGGCCTCTTAGGGTCAGGGTTAGGGTTAGGGTTAGGGTTAGGCTTAGGGTTAGGGTCCGGGTTAGGTACATGCCATGCACAGCTGAGGTTTAGAGTTGCGTTTAGGGTTAGGCCTCTTAGGGTCAGGATTAGGGTTAGGGTTAGGGTTCGGGTTAGCGTTAGGGTTAGGGTTAGGGTTAGGGTTAGGGTAAGGGTTAGGGTTAGGGTTAGGGTTAGGGTTAGGGTTACGTACATGCCATGCACAGCTGAGGTTTAGAGTTGCGTTTAGGGTTAGGCCTCTTAAGGTTAGGGTTAGGGTTAGGGTTAGGGTTAGGGTTAGGGTTAGGGTTAGGGTTAGGGTTAGGTACATGCCATACACAGCTGAGGTTTAGAGTTCCGTTTTGGGTTCAGCATCTTAGGGTCAGGGTTAGGGTTAGGGTTAGTGTTAGGGTTAGGGTTACGTACATGCCATGCACAGCTGAGGTTTAGAGTTCCGTCAAGGGTTAGGACCCTTAGGGTCAGGATTAAGGTTAGGTTTAGGGTTAGGGTTAGGGTTAGGGTTAGGGTTATGTACCTGCCATGCACAGCTGAGGTTTAGATTTCCGTGTAGGATTAGGACTCTTAGGGTCAGGATTAGGGTTAGGTTTAGGATTAGGATTAGGGTTATGGTTACGGTTAGGGTTAGGGTTAGGGTTTGGGTTAGGGTTACGTACATACCATGCACCGCTGAGGTTTAGAGTTCCGTTTTGGGTTAGGTCTCTTAGGGTTAGGGTTAAGTTTAGGGTTAGGGTTAGGGTTAGGGTTAGGGTTAAGTGCATGCCATGCACAGCTGAAGTTTAGAGTTGCGTTTAGGGTTAGGCCTCTTAGGGTTAGGGTTAGGGTTAGGGTTAGGGTTAGGATTAGGGTTAGGGTTAGGGTTAGGGTTAGGGTTAAGTGCATGCCATGCACAGCTGAGGTTTAGAGTTCCGTTTTGGGTTCGGCCTCTTAGGGT
>NW_026599608.1:1917463-1927463 GCF_023634155.1 Falco peregrinus
GGTAAGGGTTAGGGTTAGGGTTAGGGTTAGGGTTAGGGTTACGTACATGCCATGCACAGCTGAGGTTTAGAGTTGCGTTTAGGGTTAGGACTCTTAAGGTTAGGGTTAGGGTTAGGGTTAGGGTTAGGGTTAGGGTTAGGGTTAGGGTTAGGGTTAGGTACATGCCATACACAGCTGAGGTTTAGAGTTCCGTTTTGGGTTCAGCATCTTAGGGTCAGGGTTAGGGTTAGGGTTAGTGTTAGGGTTAGGGTTACGTACATGCCATGCACAGCTGAGGTTTAGAGTTCCGTCAAGGGTTAGGACCCTTAGGGTCAGGATTAGGGTTAGGTTTAGGGTTAGGGTTAGGGTTAGGGTTAGGGTTATGTACCTGCCATGCACAGCTGAGGTTTAGAGTTCCGTGTAGGATTAGGACTCTTAGGGTCAGGATTAGGGTTAGGTTTAGGATTAGGATTAGGGTTATGGTTACGGTTAGGGTTAGGGTTAGGGTTTGGGTTAGGGTTACGTACATACCATGCACAGCTGAGGTTTAGAGTTCCGTTTTGGGTTAGGTCTCTTAGGGTTAGGGTTAAGTTTAGGGTTAGGGTTAGGGTTAGGGTTAGGGTTAAGTGCATGCCATGCACAGCTGAAGTTTAGAGTTGCGTTTAGGGTTAGGCCTCTTAGGGTTAGGGTTAGGGTTAGGGTTAGGGTTAGGATTAGGGTTAGGGTTAGGGTTAGGGTTAGGGTTAAGTGCATGCCATGCACAGCTGAGTTTTAGAGTTCCGTTTTGGGTTCGGCCTCTTAGGGTCAGGGTTAGGGTTAGGGTTAGGGCTAGGGTTACGTACATGCCATGCACAGCTGAGGTTTAGAGTTCCGTTTTCGGTTAGGTCACTTAGGGTTAGGGTTAGGGTTAAGGTTAGGGTTAGGGTTAGGGTTAGGGTTAGGGTTAGGGTTAGTGTTAACTGCATGCCATGCACAGCTGAGGTTTAGAGTTCCGTTTTGGGTTAGGCCTCTTAGGGTCAGGGTTAGGGTTAGGGTTAGGGCTAGGATTAGGGTTAGGGTTATGTACATGCCATGCACAGCCGAGGTTTAGAGTTCCGTTTTGGGTTAGGCCTCTTAGGGTCAGGATTAGGGTTAGGGTTAGGGTTAGGGTTAGGGTTAGGGTTAGGGTTAGGGTTAGGGTTAGGATTAGGGTTAGGTTTATGTACCTGCCATGCACAGCTGAGGTTTAGAGTTCCGTCTAGGGTTAGGACTCTTAGGGTCAGGATTAGGGTTAGGTTTAGGATTAGGGTTAGGGTTAGGTTTAGGGTTAGGGTTAGGGTTAGGGTTAGGGTTAGGGTTAGGGTTAGGTACATGCCGTGCACAGCTGAGGTTTAGAGTTCCGTTTTGGATTCGGCCTCTTTAGGGTCAGGGTTAGGGTTAGGGTTAGGGCTAGGGTTACGTACATGCCATGCACAGCTGAGGTTTAGAGTTCCGTTTTGGGTTAGGTCACTTCGGGTTAGGGTTAGGGTTAAGGTTAGGGTTAGGGTTAGGGTTAGGGTTAGGGTTAGGGTTAGTGTTAACTGCATGCCATGCACAGCTGAGGTTTAGAGTTCCGTTTTGGGTTAGGCCTCTTAGGGTCAGGGTTAGGGTTAGGGTTAGGGTTAGGCTTAGGGTTAGGGTTAGGGTTAGGTACATGCCATGCACGGCTGAGGTTTAGAGTTGCGTTTAGGGTTAGGCCTCTTAGGGTCAGGATTAGGGTTAGGGTTAGGGTTCGGGTTAGCGTTAGGGTTAGGGTTAGGGTTAGGGTAAGGGTTAGGGTTAGGCTTAGGGTTAGGGTTAGGGTTAGGTACATGCCATGCACAGCTGAGGTTTAGAGTTCCGTTTTGGGTTCGGCATCTTAGGGTCAGGGTTAGGGTTAGGGTTAGTGTTAGGGTTAGGGTTAGGTACATGCCATGCACAGCTGAGGTTTAGAGTTCCGTCAAGGGTTAGGACCCTTAGGGTCAGGATTAGGGTTAGGTTTAGGGTTAGGGTTAGGGTTAGGGTTAGGGTTAGGGTTATGTACCTGCCATGCACAGCTGAGGTTTAGAGTTCCGTGTAGGATTAGGACTCTTAGGGTCAGGATTAGGGTTAGGTTTAGGATTAGGATTAGGGTTATGGTTACGGTTAGGGTTAGGGTTAGGGTTTGGGTTAGGATTACGTACATACCATGCACAGCTGAGGTTTAGAGTTCCGTTTTGGGTTAGGTCTCTTAGGGTTAGGGTTAAGTTTAGGGTTAGGGTTAGGGTTAGGGTTAGGGTTAAGAGCATGCCATGCACAGCTGAGGTTTAGAGTTGCGTTTAGGGTTAGGCCTCTTAGGGTTAGGGTTAGCGTTAGGGTTAGGGTTAGGATTAGGGTTAGGGTTAGGGTTAGGGTTAGGGTTAGGGTTAGGGTTAGGGTTAAGTGCATGCCATGCACAGCTGAGGTTTAGAGTTCCGTTTTGGGTTCGGCCTCTTAGGGTCAGGGTTAGGGTTAGGGTTAGGGCTAGGGTTACGTACATGCCATGCACAGCTGAGGTTTAGAGTTCCGTTCTCGGTTAGGCCTCTCAGGGTCAGGGTTAGGGTTAGGGTTAGGGTTAGGGTTACGTTTAGGTTTAGGGTTAGGGTTAGGGTTACGGATAGGTACATGCCATGCCCAGCTGAGGTTTAGAGTTCCGTTTAGGGTGTAGGTCTCTTAGATTCAGGGTTAGGGTTAGGTTTAGGGTTAGGGTTAGGGTTAGGGTTAGGGTTAGGGTTAGGGTTAGGGTTAGGGTTAAGTGCATGCCATGCACAGCTGAGGTTTAGAGTTCCGTTTTGGGTTAGGCCTCTTAGGGACAGGGTTAGGGTTAGCGTTAGGGTTAAGGTTAGGGTTAGGGTTAGTGTTCGGGTTACCTACATGCCATGCACAGCTGAGGTTTAGAGTTGTGTTTAGGTTTTGGCCTCTTAGGGTTAGGGTTAAGGTTAGGGTTAGGGTTAGGGTTAGGGTTAGGGTTAAGTGCATGCCATGCACAGCTGAGGTTTAGAGTTCCGTTTTGGGTTAGGCCTCTTAGGGTCAGGGTTAGGGTTAGGATTAGGGTTAGGGTTAGGGTTAGGGTTAGGGTTAGGGTTAGGGTTAGGGTTAGGGTTAGGGTTAGGGTTAGGGTTACGGTTAAGTGCATGCCATGCACAGCTGAGGTTTAGAGTTGCGTTTAGGGTTAGGCCTCTTAGGGTTAGGGTTAGGGTTAGGGTTAGGGTTAGGATTAGGGTTAGGGTTATGTACATGCCATGCACAGCCGAGGTTTTGAGTTCCGTTTTGGGTTAGGCCTCTTAGGGTCAGGATTAGGGTTAGGGTTAGGGTTAGGGTTAGGGTTAGGGTTAGGGTTAGGATTAGGGTTAGGTTTATGTACCTGCCATGCACAGCTGAGGTTTAGAGTTCCGTCTAGGGTTAGGACTCTTAGGGTCAGGATTAGGGTTAGGTTTAGGATTAGGGTTAGGGTTAGGGTTAGGGTTAGGGTTAGGGTTAGGGTTAGGGTTAGGGTTAGGGTTAGGGTTAGGGTTAGGTACATGCCGTGCACAGCTGAGGTTTAGAGTTCCGTTTTGGATTCGGCCTCTTAGGGTCAGGGTTAGGGTTAGGGTTAGGGCTAGGGTTACGTACATGCCATGCACAGCTGAGGTTTAGAGTTCCGTTTTGGGTTAGGTCACTTCGGGTTAGGGTTAGGGTTAAGGTTAGGGTTAGGGTTAGGGTTAGGGTTAGGGTTAGGGTTAGTGTTAACTGCATGCCATGCACAGCTGAGGTTTAGAGTTCCGTTTTGGGTTAGGCCTCTTAGGGTCAGGGTTAGGGTTAGGGTTAGGGTTAGGCTTAGGGTTAGGGTTAGGGTTAGGTACATGCCATGCACGGCTGAGGTTTAGAGTTGCGTTTAGGGTTAGGCCTCTTAGGGTCAGGATTAGGGTTAGGGTTAGGGTTCGGGTTAGCGTTAGGGTTAGGGTTAGGGTTAGGGTAAGGGTTAGGGTTAGGGTTAGGGTTAGGGTTAGGGTTACGTACATGCCATGCACAGCTGAGGTTTAGAGTTGCGTTTAGGGTTAGGCCTCTTAAGGTTAGGGTTAGGGTTAGGGTTAGGGTTAGGGTTAGGGTTAGGGTTAGGGTTAGGGTTAGGGTTAGGTACATGCCATGCACAGCTGAGGTTTAGAGTTCCGTTTTGGGTTCGGCATCTTAGGGTCAGGGTTAGGGTTAGGGTTAGTGTTAGGGTTAGGGTTAGGTACATGCCATGCACAGCTGAGGTTTAGAGTTCCGTCAAGGGTTAGGACTCTTAGGGTCAGGATTAGGGTTAGGTTTAGGGTTAGGGTTAGGGTTAGGGTTAGGGTTAGGGTTATGTACCTGCCATGCACAGCTGAGGTTTAGAGTTCCGTGTAGGATTAGGACTCTTAGGGTCAGGATTAGGGTTAGGTTTAGGATTAGGATTAGGGTTATGGTTACGGTTAGGGTTAGGGTTAGGGTTTGGGTTAGGGTTACGTACATACCATGCACAGCTGAGGTTTAGAGTTCCGTTTTGGGTTAGGTCTCTTAGGGTTAGGGTTAGGGTTAGGGTTAGGGTTAGGGTTAGGGTTAGGGTTAAGAGCATGCCATGCACAGCTGAGGTTTAGAGTTGCGTTTAGGGTTAGGCCTCTTAGGGTTAGGGTTAGCGTTAGGGTTAGGGTTAGGATTAGGGTTAGGGTTAGGGTTAGGGTTAGGGTTAGGGTTAAGTGCATGCCATGCACAGCTGAGGTTTAGAGTTCCGTTTTGGGTTCGGCCTCTTAGGGTCAGGGTTAGGGTTAGGGTTAGGGCTAGGGTTACGTACATGCCATGCACAGCTGAGGTTTAGAGTTCCGTTTTCGGTTAGGTCACTTAGGGTTAGGGTTAGGGTTAAGGTTAGGGTTAGGGTTAGGGTTAAGTGCATGCCATGCACAGCTGAGGTTTAGAGTTCCGTTTTGGGTTAGGCCTCTTAGGGTCAGGGTTAGGGTTAGGGTTAGGGCTAGGGTTAGGGTTAGGGTTAGGGTTAGGGTTAGGGTTAGGGTTAGGGTTAGGGTTAGGGTTAGGGTTAGGTACATGCCATGCACAGGTGAGGTTTAGAGCTCCGTTTATGGTTAGGCCTCTTAGGGTTAGGGTTAGGGTTAGGATTAGGGTTAGGATTAAGTTTAGAGTTAGCGTTAGTGTTAGGGTTAGGGTTAAGTTTAGGGTTAGGGTTACGGTTAGGGTTAGGTACATGCCATGCACAGCTGAGGTTTAGAGTTCCGTTTACGGTTAGGTCTCTTAGGGCCAGGGTTAGGGTTAGGGTTAGGGTTAGGGTTAGGTTTAGGGTTAGGGTTAGGTTTAAGATTAGGTTTAGGGTTAGGGTTAGGTACATGCCATGCACAGCTGAGGTTTAGAGTTGCGTTTAGGGTTAGGCCTCTTAGGGTTAGGGTTAGGGTTAGGGTTAGGGTTAGGCTTAGGTTTAGGGTTAGGCTTATGTACATGACATGCACAGCGGAGGTTTAGAGTTCTGTCTAGGCTTAGGCCTCTTAGGGTAAGGGTTAGGCTTAGGGTTAGGGTTAGGGTTAGGGTTCGGGTTAGGGTTAGGGTTATGTACCTGCCATGCACAGCTGAGGTTTAGAGTTGCGTTTAGGGTTAGGCCTCTTAGGGTTAGGGTTAGGGTTAGGGTTAGGGTTAGGATTAGGGTTAGGGTTAGGGTTAGGGTTAGGGTTAGGGTTAGGGTTAGGGTTAGGGTTAAGTGCATGCTATGCACAGCCGAGGTTTAGAGTTCCGTTTTGGGTTAGGCCTCTTAGGGTCAGGATTAGGGTTAGGGTTAGGGTTAGGGTTAGGGTTAGGGTTAGGGTTAGGATTAGGGTTAGGGTTATGTACCTGCCATGCACAGCTGAGGTTTAGAGTTCCGTCTAGGGTTAGGACTCTTAGGGTCAGGATTAGGGTTAGGTTTAGGATTAGGGTTAGGGTTAGGGTTAGGGTTAGGTTAGGGTTAGGGTTAGGGTTAGGTACATGCCGTGCACAGCTGAGGTTTAGAGTTCCGTTTTGGATTCGGCCTCTTAGGGTCAGGGTTAGGGTTAGGGTTAGGGCTAGGGTTACGTACATGCCATGCACAGCTGACGTTTAGAGTTCCGTTTTGGGTTAGGTCACTTAGGGTTAGGGTTAGGGTTAAGGTTAGGGTTAGGGTTAGGGTTAGGGTTAGGGTTAGGGTTAGTGTTAACTGCATGCCATGCACAGCTGAGGTTTAGAGATCCGTTTTGGGTTAGGCCTCTTAGGGTCAGGGTTAGGGTTAGGGTTAGGGTTAGGCTTAGGGTTAGGGTTAGGGTTAGGTACATGCCAAGCACAGCTGAGGTTTAGAGTTGCGTTTAGGGTTAGGCCTCTTAGGGTCAGGATTAGGGTTAGGGTTAGGGTTCGGGTTAGCGTTAGGGTTAGGGTTAGGGTTAGGGTTAGGGTAAGGGTTAGGGTTAGGGTTAGGGTTAGGGTTAGGGTTACGTACATGCCATGCACAGCTGAGGTTTAGAGTTGCGTTTAGGGTTAGGCCTCTTAAGGTTAGGGTTAGGGTTAGGGTTAGGGTTAGGGTTAGGGTTAGGTACATGCCATACACAGCTGAGGTTTAGAGTTCCGTTTTGGGTTCAGCATCTTAGGGTCAGGGTTAGGGTTAGGGTTAGTGTTAGGGTTAGGGTTACGTACATGCCATGCACAGCTGAGGTTTAGAGTTCCGTCAAGGGTTAGGACCCTTAGGGTCAGGATTAGGGTTAGGTTTAGGGTTAGGGTTAGGGTTAGGGTTAGGGTTAGGGTTATGTACCTGCCATGCACAGCTGAGGTTTAGAGTTCCGTGTAGGATTAGGACTCTTAGGGTCAGGATTAGGGTTAGGTTTAGGATTAGGATTAGGGTTATGGTTACGGTTAGGGTTAGGGTTAGGGTTTGCGTTAGGGTTACGTACATACCATGCACAGCTGAGGTTTAGAGTTCCGTTTTGGGTTAGGTCTCTTAGGGTTAGGGTTAAGTTTAGGGTTAGGGTTAGGGTTAGGGTTAGGGTTAAGTGCATGCCATGCACAGCTGAGGTTTAGAGTTGCGTTTAGGGTTAGGCCTCTTAGGGTTAGGGTTAGGGTTAGGGTTAGGGTTAGGATTAGGGTTAGGGTTAGGGTTAGGGTTAGGGTTAGGGTTAAGTGCATGCCTTGCACAGCTGAGGTTTTGAGTTCCGTTTTGGGTTCGGCCTCTTAGGGTCAGGGTTAGGGTTAGGGTTAGGGCTAGGGTTACGTACATGCCATGCACAGCTGAGGTTTAGAGTTCCGTTTTCGGTTAGGTCACTTAGGGTTAGGGTTAGGGTTAAGGTTAGGGTTAGGGTTACTGTTAACTGCATGCCATGCACAGCTGAGGTTTAGAGTTCCGTTTTGGGTTAGGCCTCTTAGGGTCAGGGTTAGGGTTAGGGTTAGGGCTAGGGTTAGGGTTAGGGTTAGGGTTAGGGTTAGGGTTAGGGTTAGGGTTAGGTACATGCCATGCACAGGTGAGGTTTAGAGCTCCGTTTATGGTTAGGCCTCTTAGGGTTAGGGTTAGGGTTAGGATTAGGGTTAGGATTAAGTTTAGAGTTAGCGTTAGTGTTAGGGTTAGGGTTAAGTTTAGGGTTAGGGTTAGGGTTAGGGTTAGGGTTAGGGTTAGGGTTATGTACCTGCCATGCACAGCTGAGGTTTAGAGTTCCGTGTAGGATTAGGACTCTTAGGGTCAGGATTAGGGTTAGGTTTAGGATTAGGATTAGGGTTATGGTTACGGTTAGGGTTAGGTTTAGGGTTTGGGTTAGGGTTACGTACATACCATGCACAGCTGAGGTTTAGAGTTCCGTTTTGGGTTAGGTCTCTTAGGGTTAGGGTTAAGTTTAGGGTTAGGGTTAGGGTTAGGGTTAGGGTTAGGGTTAGGGTTAGGGTTAAGTGCATGCCATGCACAGCTGAGGTTTAGAGTTGCGTTTAGGGTTAGGCCTCTTAGGGTTAGGGTTAGGGTTAGGGTTAGGGTTAGGATTAGGGTTAGGGTTAGGGTTAGGGTTAGGGTTAGGGTTAAGTGCATGCCATGGACAGCTGAGGTTTAGAGTTCTGTTTTGGGTTCGGCCTCTCAGGGTCAGGGTTAGGGTTAGGGTTAGGGTAGGGTTACGTACATGCCATGCACAGCTGAGGTTTAGAGTTCCGTTTTCGGTTAGGTCACTTAGGGTTAGGGTTAGGGTTAAGGTTAGGGTTAGGGTTAGGGTTAGGGTTAGGGTTAGGGTTAGGGTTAGTGTTAACTTAATGCCATGCACAGCTGAGGTTTAGAGTTCCGTTTTGGGTTAGGCCTCTTAGGGTCAGGGTTAGGGTTAGGGTTAGGGCTAGGGTTAGGGTTAGGGTTAGGGTTAGGGTTAGGGTTAGGGTTAGGGTTAGGGTTAGGGTTAGGTACATGCCATGCACAGGTGAGGTTTAGAGCTCCGTTTATGGTTAGGCCTCTTAGGGTTAGGGTTAGGGTTAGGATTAGGGTTAGGATTAAGTTTAGAGTTAGCGTTAGTGTTAGGGTTAGGGTTAAGTTTAGGGTTAGGGTTAGGGTTAGGGTTAGGTACATGCCATGCACAGCTGAGGTTTAGAGTTGCGTTTAAGGTTAGGCCTCTTAGGGTTAGGGTTAAGGTTAGGGTTAGGGTTAGGGTTAGGGTTAGGGTTACGGTTACGGTTAAGTGCATGCCATGCACAGCTGAGGTTTAGAGTTCCGTTTTGGGTTAGGCCTCTTAGGGTCAGGGTTAGGGTTAGGGTTAGGGTTAGGGTTACGGTTACGTACATGCCATGCACAGCTGAGGTTTAGAGTTGCGTTTAGGGTTAGGCCTCTTAGGGTTAGGGTTAGGGTTAGGGTTAGGGTTAGGGTTAGGGTTAGGGTTAGGGTTAGGGTTAGGGTTAGGGTTAGGGATAGGGTTAGGTACATGCCATGCACAGCTGAGGTTAAGAGTTCCGTTTTGGGTTCGGCCTCTTAGGGTCAGAGTTAGGGTTCGGGTTAGGGTTAGGGTTAGGGTTACGTACATGCCATGCACAGCTGAGGTTTAGAGTTCCGTCAAGAGTTAGGACCCTTAGGGTCAGGATTAGGGTTAGGGTTAGGGTTAGGGTTAGGGTTAGGGTTAGGGTTAGGGTTAGGGTTAGGGTTAGGGTTAGGGTTTGGGTTAGGGTTAGGGTTATGTACCTGCCATGCACAGCTGAGGTTTAGAGTTCCGTCTAGGGTTAGGAATCTTAGGGTCAGGATTAGGGTTAGGTTTAGGATTAGGGTTAGGGTTATGGTTAGGGTTAGGGATAGGGTTAGAGTTAGGGTTAAGGTTACGTACATGCCATGCACAGCTGAGGTTTAGAGTTGCGTTTAGGGTTAGGCCTCTTAGGGTTAGGGTTAAGGTTAGGGTTAGGGTTAGGGTTAGGATTACGGTTAGGGTTAGGGTTAGGGTTAGGTTTAGGGTTACGGTTACGGTTACGGTTACGGTTACGGTTACGGTTACGGTTACGGTTACGGTTAAGTGCATGCCATGCACAGCTGAGGTTTAGAGTTGCGTTTAGGGTTAGGCCTCTTAGGGTTAGCGTTAGGGTTAGGGTTAGGGTTAAGGTCAGGATTAGGGTTAGGGTTAGGGTTAGGGTTAGGGTTAACTGCATGCCATGCACAGCTGAGGTTTAGAGTTCCGTCAACGGTTAGGCCTCTTAGGGTCAGGGTTAGGGTTAGGGTTAGGGTTAGGGTTAGGTTTAGGGTTAGGGTTAGGGTTAGGGTTAGGGTTATGTACATGCCATGCACAGCTGAGGTTTAGAGTTCCGTCAAGGGTTAGGCCTCTTAGGTTTAGGATTAGGGTTAGGGTTAGGGTTAGGGTAAGGGTTAGGGTTAGGGTTAGGGTTAGGGTTATGTACCTGCCATGCACAGCTGAGTTTTAGAGTTCCGTCTAGGGTTAGGACTCTTAGGGTCAGGATTAGGGTTAGGGTTAGGGTTATGGTTAGGGTTAGGGTTAGGGTTAGGGTTAGGGTTAGGGTTAGGTACATGCCATGCACAGCTGAGGTTTAGAGTTCCGTTTTGGTTTCGGCC
>NW_026599608.1:1934963-1942463 GCF_023634155.1 Falco peregrinus
GTTAGGGTTAGGGTTAGGGTTATTTGCATGCCATGCACAGCTGAGGTTTAGAGTTCCGTCAAGGGTTAGGCCTCTTAGGGTCAGGATTAGGGTTAGGGTTAGGGTTAGGGTTAGGGTTAGGGTTAGGTTTAGGGTTAGCGTTAGGGTTAGGGTTAGGGTTAGGGTTAGGGTTAGGGTTAGGGTTAGGGTTCGGGTTAGGGTTAGGGTTAGGGTTAGGATTAGGGTTAGGGTTATGGTTAGGGTTAGGGTTAGGGTTAGGGTTAGGGTTAGGGTTAGGGTTACGTACATGCCATGCACAGCTGAGGTTTAGAGTTCCGTTTAGGGTTAGGTCTCTTAGGGTTAGGGTTAGGGTTAGGGTTAGGGTTAGGGTTAGGGTTAGGGTTAGGGTTAGGGTTACGTACATGCCATGCACAGCTGAGGTTTAGAGTTGCGTTTAGGGTTAGGCCTCTTAGGGTCAGGATTAGGGTTAGGGTTAGGGTTCGGCTTAGCGTTAGGGTTAGGGTTAGGGTTAGGGTTAGGGTAAGGGTTAGCGTTAGGTTTAGGTACATGCCATGCACAGCTGAGGTTTAGAGTTCCGTCAAGGGTTAGGCCTCTTAGGGTCAGGATTAGGGTTAGGTTTCGGGTTAGGGTTATGGATAGGGTTAGGGTTAGGGTCAGGGTTATGTACCTGCCATGCACAGCTGAGGTTTAGAGTTCCGTTTAGGGTTAGGTCTCTTAGGGTTAGGGTTAAGTTTAGGGTTAGGGTTAGGGTTAGGGTTAGGGTTAGGGTTAAGTGCATGCAATGCACAGCTGACGTTTAGAGTTCCGTTTTGGGTTAGGCCTCTTAGGGTCAGGGTTAGGGTTAGGGTTAGGGTTAGGGTTAGGGTTAGGGTTAGGGTTAGGGTTAGGGTTACGTACATGGCATGCACAGCTGCGGTTTACAGTTCTGTCTAGGGTTAGGACTCTTGGTTAGGGTTAGGGTTAGGGTTAGGGTTAGGGTTAGGGTTAGGGTTAGGGTTAGGGTTAGGTACATGCCATGCACAGCTGAGGTTTAGAGTTCCGTTTAGGGTTAGGCCTCTTAGGGTCAGGGTTAGGGTTAGGGTTAGGGTTAGGGTTAGGGTTACGTACATGCCATGCACAGCTGAGGTTTAGAGCTCCATTTAGGGTTAGCTCTCTTAGGGTCAGGATTAGGGTTAGGGTTAGGGTTAGGGTTAGGGTTAGGGTTAGGGTTAGAGTTAGGGTTAGGGGTACGTACATGCCATGCACAGCTGAGGTTTAGAGTTTCGCTTAGGGTTAGGTCTCTTAGGGTTAGGGTTAGGGTTAGGGTTAGGGCTAGGGTTAGGGTTAGGGTTAAGTGCATGCCATGCACAGCTGAGGTTTAGAGTTCCGTCAAGGGTTAGGCCTCTTAGGGTCAGGGTTAGGGTTAGGGTTAGGGTTAGGGTTACTGTTACGTACATGCCATGCACAGCTGAGGTTTAGAGTTGCGTTTAGGGTTAGGCCTCTTAGGGTTAGGGTTAGGGTTAGGGTTAGGGTTAGGGTTAGGGTTATGTACATGCCATGGACAGCTGAGGTTTAGAGTTCCGTCAAGGGTTAGGCCTCTTAGGGTAAGGATTAGGGTTAGGGTTAGGGTTAGGGTTAGGGTTAGGGTTAGGGTTAGGGTTAGGGTTAGGGTTAGGTACATGCCATGCACAGCTGAGGTTTAGAGTTCCGTTTTGGGTTAGGTTTCTTAGGGTCAGGGTTAGGGTTAGGGTTAGGGTTAGGGTTAGGGTTACGTACATGCCATGCACAGCTGAGGTTTAGAGTTGCGTTTAGGGTTAGGCCTCTTAGGGTTAGGGTTAGGGTTAGGGTTAGGGTTAGGGTTATGTACATGCCATGCACAGCTGAGGTTTAGAGTTCCGTCAAGGGTTAGGCCTCTTAAATTCAGGGTTAGGGTTAGGGTTAGGGTTAGGGTTAGGGTTAGGGTTAGGGTTAGGGTTAGGGTTAGGGTTAGGTACATGCCATGCACAGCTGAGGTTTAGAGTTCCGTTTTGGGTTCGGCCTCTTAGGGTC
The DNA here is from genome assembly GCF_023634155.1 of Falco peregrinus. Taxonomy (NCBI): domain Eukaryota; kingdom Metazoa; phylum Chordata; class Aves; order Falconiformes; family Falconidae; genus Falco; species Falco peregrinus. The sequence continues at coordinate 1,936,992 of NW_026599608.1, forward strand.
AGGGTTAGGGTTAGGGTTAGGGTTATGGTTAGGGTTAGGGTTACGTACATGCCATGCACAGCTGAGGTTTAGAGCTCCATTTAGGTTTAGCTCTCTTAGGGTCAGGTTTAGGGTTAGGGTTAGGGTTAGTGTTAGGGTTAGGGTTAGGGTTAGGGTTATGTACCTGCCATGCACAGCTGAGGTTTAGAGTTCCGTCTAGGGTTAGGACTCTTAGGGTCAGGGTTATGGTTAGGTTTAGGATTAGGGTTAGGGTTATGGTTAGGGTTAGGGTTAGGATTAGGGTTAGGGTAAGGGTTAGGGTTAGGTACATGCCATGCGCAGCTGAGGTTTAGAGCTCCATTTAGGTTTAGCTCTCTTAGGGTCAGGTTTAGGGTTAGGGTTAGGGTTAGGGTTAGGTTAGGGTTAGGGTTAGGGTTAGGGTTAGGGTTATGTACCTGCCATGCACAGCTGAGGTTTAGAGTTCCGTTTAGGGTTAGGACTCTTAGGGTCAGGATTAGGTTTAGGTTTAGGATTAGGGTTAGGGTTATGGTTAGGATTAGGGTTAGTGTTAGGGTTACCTACATGCCATGCACAGCTGAGGTTTAGAGTTGCGTTTAGGGTTTGGCCTCTTAGGGTTAACGTTAAGGTTAGGGTTAGGGTTAGGGTTAGGGTTAGGGTTAGGGTTAGGGTTAGGGTTGAGTGCATGCCATGCACAGCTGAGGTTTAGAGTTCCGTTTTGGGTTAGGCCTCTTAGGGTCAGGGTTAGGGTTAGGGTTAGGGTTAGGGTTAGGGTTAGGGTTAGGGTTAGGTACATGCCATGCACAGCTGAGGTTTAGAGTTCCGTCAAGGGTTAGGCCTCTTAGGGTCAGGGTTAGGGTTAGGGTTAGGGTTAGGGTTAGGGTTATGTACATGCCATGCACAGCTGAGGTTTAGAGTTCCGTCAAGGGTTAGGCCTCTTAGGGTCAGGATTAGGGTTAGGGTTAGGGTTAGGGTTAGGGTTAGGATTAGGGTTAGGGTTAGGGTTTGGGTTACGTACATGCCATGCACAGCTGAGGTTTAGAGCTCCATTTAGGTTTAGCTCTCTTAGGGTCAGGTTTAGGGTTAGGGTTAGGGTTAGTGTTAGGGTTAGGGTTAGGGTTAGGGTTATGTACCTGCCATGCACAGCTGAGGTTTAGAGTTCCGTCTAGGGTTAGGACTCTTAGGGTCAGGGTTATGGTTAGGTTTAGGATTAGGGTTAGGGTTATGGTTAGGGTTAGGGTTAGGATTAGGGTTAGGGTAAGGGTTAGGGTTAGGTACATGCCATGCGCAGCTGAGGTTTAGAGCTCCATTTAGGTTTAGCTCTCTTAGGGTCAGGTTTAGGGTTAGGGTTAGGGTTAGGGTTAGGTTAGGGTTAGGGTTAGGGTTAGGGTTAGGGTTATGTACCTGCCATGCACAGCTGAGGTTTAGAGTTCCGTTTAGGGTTAGGACTCTTAGGGTCAGGATTAGGTTTAGGTTTAGGATTAGGGTTAGGGTTATGGTTAGGATTAGGGTTAGTGTTAGGGTTACCTACATGCCATGCACAGCTGAGGTTTAGAGTTGCGTTTAGGGTTTGGCCTCTTAGGGTTAGGGTTAAGGTTAGGGTTAGGGTTAGGGTTAGGGTTAGGGTTAGGGTTAGGGTTAGGGTTGAGTGCATGCCATGCACAGCTGAGGTTTAGAGTTCCGTTTTGGGTTAGGCCTCTTAGGGTCAGGGTTAGGGTTAGGGTTAGGGTTAGGGTTAGGGTTAGGGTTATTTGCATGCCATGCACAGCTGAGGTTTAGAGTTCCGTCAAGGGTTAGGCCTCTTAGGGTCAGGGTTAGGGTTAGGGTTAGGGTTAGGGTTAGGGTTATGTACATGCTATGCACAGCTGAGGTTTAGAGTTCCGTCAAGGGTTAGGCCTCTTAGGGTCAGGATTAGGGTTAGGGTTAGGGTTAGGGTTAGGGTTAGGATTAGGGTTAGGGTTAGGGTTAGGGTTACGTACATGCCATGCACAGCTGAGGTTTAGAGTTCCGTTTTGGGTTAGGTTTCTTAGGGTCAGGGTTAGGTTTAGGGTTAGAGTTAGGGTTAAGGTTAGGGTTAGGGTTAGTGTTAGGGTTACCTACATGCCATGCACAGCTGAGGTTTAGAGTTCCGTTTAGGGTTAGGTCTCTTAGGGTTAGGGTTAGGGTTAGGGTTAGGGTTAGGGCTAGGGTTAAGGTTAGGGTTAAGTGCATGCCATGCACAGCTGAGGTTTAGAGTTCGGTTTTGGGTTAGGCCTCTTAGGGTCAGGGTTACGGTTAGGGTTAGGGTTAGGGTTACTGTTACGTACATGCCATGCACAGCTGAGGTTTAGAGTTGCGTTTAGGGTTAGGCCTCTTAGGGTTAGGGTTAGGGTTAGGGTTAGGGTTAGGGTTAGGGTTAGGGTTAGGGTTAGGGTTAGGGTTAGGGTTAGGGTTATGTACATGCCATGCACAGCTGAGGTTTAGAGTTCCGTCAAGGGTTAGGCCTCTTAGGGTAAGGATTAGGGTTAGGGTTAGGGTTAGGGTTAGGGTTAGGGTTAGGGTTAGGGTTAGGGTTAGGGTTAGGGTTAGGGTTAGGTACATGCCATGCACAGCTGAGGTTTAGAGTTCCGTTTTGGTTTCGGCCTCTTAGGGTCAGGGTTAGGGTTAGGGTTAGGGTTAGGGTTAGGGTTACGTACATGCCATGCACAGCTGAGGTTTAGAGTTGCGTTTAGGGTTAGGCCTCTTAGGGTTAGGGTTAGGGTTAGGGTTAGGGTTAGGGTTATGTACATGCCATGCACAGCTGAGGTTTAGAGTTCCGTCAAGGGTTAGGCCTCTTAAAGTCAGGGTTAGGGTTAGGGTTAGGGTTAGGGTTAGGGTTAGGGTTAGGGTTAGGGTTAGGGTTAGGGTTAGGGTTAGGTACATGCCATGCACAGCTGAGGTTTAGAGTTCCGTTTTGGGTTCGGCCTCTTAGGGTCAGGGTTAGGGTTAGGGTTAGGGTTATGGTTAGGGTTAGGGTTACGTACATGCCATGCACAGCTGAGGTTTAGAGCTCCATTTAGGTTTAGCTCTCTTAGGGTCAGGTTTAGGGTTAGGGTTAGGGTTAGTGTTAGGGTTAGGGTTAGGGTTAGGGTTATGTACCTGCCATGCACAGCTGAGGTTTAGAGTTCCGTCTAGGGTTAGGACTCTTAGGGTCAGGGTTATGGTTAGGTTTAGGATTAGGGTTAGGGTTATGGTTAGGGTTAGGGTTAGGATTAGGGTTAGGGTAAGGGTTAGGGTTAGGTACATGCCATGCGCAGCTGAGGTTTAGAGCTCCATTTAGGTTTAGCTCTCTTAGGGTCAGGTTTAGGGTTAGGGTTAGGGTTAGGGTTAGGTTAGGGTTAGGGTTAGGGTTAGGGTTAGGGTTATGTACCTGCCATGCACAGCTGAGGTTTAGAGTTCCGTTTAGGGTTAGGACTCTTAGGGTCAGGATTAGGTTTAGGTTTAGGATTAGGGTTAGGGTTATGGTTAGGATTAGGGTTAGTGTTAGGGTTACCTACATGCCATGCACAGCTGAGGTTTAGAGTTGCGTTTAGGGTTTGGCCTCTTAGGGTTAGGGTTAAGGTTAGGGTTAGGGTTAGGGTTAGGGTTAGGGTTAGGGTTAGGGTTGAGTGCATGCCATGCACAGCTGAGGTTTAGAGTTCCGTTTGGGTTAGGCCTCTTAGGGTCAGGGTTAGGGTTAGGGTTAGGGTTAGGGTTAGGGTTATGTACATGCCATGCACAGCTGAGGTTTAGATTTCCGTCAAGGGTTAGGCCTCTTAGGGTCAGGATTAGGGTTAGGGTTAGGGTTAGGGTTAGGGTTAGGATTAGGGTTAGGGTTAGGGTTAGGGTTACGTACATGCCATGCACAGCTGAGGTTTAGAGCTCCATTTAGGTTTAGCTCTCTTAGGGTCAGGTTTAGGGTTAGGGTTAGGGTTAGTGTTAGGGTTAGGGTTAGGGTTAGGGTTATGTACCTGCCATGCACAGCTGAGGTTTAGAGTTCCGTCTAGGGTTAGGACTCTTAGGGTCAGGGTTATGGTTAGGTTTAGGATTAGGGTTAGGGTTATGGTTAGGGTTAGGGTTAGGATTAGGGTTAGGGTAAGGGTTAGGGTTAGGTACATGCCATGCGCAGCTGAGGTTTAGAGCTCCATTTAGGTTTAGCTCTCTTAGGGTCAGGTTTAGGGTTAGGGTTAGGGTTAGGGTTAGGGTTAGGGTTAGGGTTAGGGTTAGGGTTAGGGTTATGTACCTGCCATGCACAGCTGAGGTTTAGAGTTCCGTTTAGGGTTAGGACTCTTAGGGTCAGGATTAGGTTTAGGTTTAGGATTAGGGTTAGGGTTATGGTTAGGGTTAGGGTTAGTGTTAGGGTTACCTACATGCCATGCACAGCTGAGGTTTAGAGTTGCGTTTAGGGTTTGGCCTCTTAGGGTTAGGGTTAAGGTTAGGGTTAGGGTTAGGGTTAGGGTTAGGGTTAGGGTTAGGGTTAGGGTTAGGGTTAAGTGCATGCCATGCACAGCTGAGGTTTAGAGTTCCGTTTTGGGTTAGGCCTCTTAGGGTCAGGGTTAGGGTTAGGGTTAGGGTTAGGGTTAGGGTTAGGGTTAGGGTTATTTGCATGCCATGCACAGCTGAGGTTTAGAGTTCCGTCAAGGGTTAGGCCTCTTAGGGTCAGGATTAGGTTTAGGGTTAGGGTTAGAGTTAGGGTTAGGGTTAGGTTTAGGGTTAGCGTTAGGGTTAGGGTTAGGGTTAGGGTTAGGGTTAGGGTTAGGGTTCGGGTTAGGGTTAGGGTTAGGGTTAGGATTAGGGTTAGGGTTAGGGTTAGGGTTAGGGTTAGGGTTAGGGTTAGGGTTAGGGTTAGGGTTACGTACATGCCATGCACAGCTGAGGTTTAGAGTTGCGTTTAGGGTTAGGCCTCTTAGGGTCAGGATTAGGGTTAGGGTTAGGGTTCGGCTTAGCGTTAGGGTTAGGGTTAGGGTTAGGGTTAGGGTAAGGGTTAGCGTTAGGTTTAGGTACATGCCATGCACAGCTGAGGTTTAGAGTTCCGTCAAGGGTTAGGCCTCTTAGGGTCAGGATTAGGGTTAGGTTTCGGGTTAGGGTTATGGATAGGGTTAGGGTTAGGGTCAGGGTTATGTACCTGCCATGCACAGCTGAGGTTTAGAGTTCCGTTTAGGGTTAGGTCTCTTAGGGTTAGGGTTAAGTTTAGGGTTAGGGTTAGGGTTAGGGTTAGGGTTAGGGTTAAGTGCATGCAATGCACAGCTGACGTTTAGAGTTCCGTTTTGGGTTAGGCCTCTTAGGGTCAGGGTTAGGGTTAGGGTTAGGGTTAGGGTTAGGGTTAGGGTTAGGGTTAGGGTTAGGGTTACGTACATGGCATGCACAGCTGAGGTTTAGAGTTCTGTCTAGGGTTAGGACTCTTGGTTAGGGTTAGGGTTAGGGTTAGGGTTAGGGTTAGGGTTAGGGTTAGGTACATGCCATGCACAGCTGAGGTTT
>NW_026599608.1:1947463-1961791 GCF_023634155.1 Falco peregrinus
GGGTTAGGGTTAGGGTTTAGGGTTAGGTTCAGGGTGTAGAGTTAGGGTTAAGTTTAGGCTTAGGCTTAGGCTTAATCTTAGGGTTAGCGTTAGGGTTACGGTTAGGGTTTGGGTTAGGTTTATGGTTAGGGTTAGGGTTAGGGTTAGGGTTAGGTACATGCCATGCACAGCCGAGATTTAGAGTTCCGTCTAGGGTTAATCCTCTTAGTGTCAGGATTAGGGTTCGGTTTAGGATTAGGGTTTAGGGTTAGGGTTAGGGTTAGGGTTAGGGTTAGGGTTAGGGTTAGGGTTAGTGTTAGGTTTAGGTTTAGGGTTAGGGTTAGGTACATGCACAGCTGAGGTTTAGAGTTCCGTCTAGGGTAGGGACTCTTAGGGTCAAGAATAGGGTTAGGTTTAGGGTTACGGTTAGGGTTAAGGTTAGGGTTAGGTACATGCCATGCACAGCTGAAGTTTGGAGTTCCGTTTTGGGTTAGGCCTCTTCGGGTTAGGGTTAGGGTTAGGGTTAGGGTTAGGGTTAGGGTTAGGGTCAGGGTTTTTACAATACCCCGGTAGGCAGCAGGAAGGCACCAGTAAACTTGTTCTACCTGCTTTCGGGGCTGAGATGGGGAACCGCTGAATTTTGGACTCGGCTGGAGACAAACTGTTGCCAGGCACACCCGATGCACAAGTCCACCGGAGAAGGTGCCAGAAAGGAGTATTGTAGGTAGTTATCACACTGCCCCGGTAGGCAGCTGAAAGGCAGCACAAAAGTAGGGCTACCTGCTTTCGGGGCTGAGATGGGGAACTGCTCCATTTTGGTCTCGACAGGTGACAGAATGTTCCAAACACACCCCTTTCAGAACTCCACCGGGGAAGGCGCTAGAAACGATTTCTCTTGGTAGTTTTTAGACTACACCGGTAGGCAGCTGAAAGGCACAATTAAACTTCTTCTACCTGCTTTCGGGGCTTAGATGGGGAACTGCTGAATATTGGACTCGGCTGGTGATAACATGTTCCAAAAACACCCCGTGCACAACTGCACCGGGGAAGGTGCCAGAAAGGAGTTCTGCCGGTAGTTCTTACACTGCCCCGGTAGGCAGCTGAAAGGCAGCACAAAAGTAGGGCTACCTGCTTTCTGGGCTGAGATGGGGAACCACTGACTTTTGGACACGGCTGGCGACAAAATGTTCCAAACACACCCCATGCACAACTCCACCGGGGAAGGTGCCAGAAAGGAGTTCTCTTGGTAGTTCTCACACCACCCCGGTAGGAACATGAAAGGCACCAAAAAACTTGTTCTACCTGCTTTCGGGGCTGAGATGGGGAACGGCTGAATTTTGGTCTCGGCTGGTGACAACATGATCCAAATCCACCCCATGCACAACTGCACCGGGGAAGGTGCCAGAAAGGAGTTCTGTTGGTAGTTCTCACACTGCCCCGGTAGGCAGCTGAAAGACAGCACAAAAGTAGGGCTACCTGCTTTCTGGGCTGAGATGGGGAACCGCTGACTTTTGGACTCAGCTGGTGACAACATTTTCCAAACATAGCCCATGCACAACTCCACCGGGGAAGGTGCCAGAAAGGAATTCTTTCGGTAGTTTTTACACTACGCCGGAAGGCAGCAGAAAGGCACCAGAAAACTTGTTCTACCTGCTTCCTCGGCTGAGATGGGGAACGGCTGAATTTTGGTCTCGGCTGGTGACAAAATGTTCCAAACCCACCCCTTGCACAACTCGACCGGGGAAGGTGCCAGAAAGGAGTTCTCTTGGTAGTTTTTACACTACCCCGGTAGACAGCTGAATGGCACCATTAAACTTCTTCTACCTGCTTTCGGGGCTGAGATGGGGAACTGCTGAATTTTGGACTCGGCTGATGACAACATGTTCCAAACACACCCCATGCACAACTGCACCGGGGAAGGTGCCAGAAACGACTTCTCATGGTAGTTTTTACACTACCTCGGTAGACAGCTGAAAGGCACCAGAAAACTTGTTCTACCTGCTTTCTGGGCTGAGATGGGGAACGGCTGAATTTTGGTCTCGGCTGGTGACAGAATGTTCCGAACACTCCCCATGCACAACTCCACCGGGGAAGGTGCCAGAAAGGAGTTCTGTTGGTACTTATCAGACTGCCCCGTAGGCAGCTGAAAGGCACCAGTAAAATTCTTCTACCTGCTTTCGGGGCTGAGATGGGGAACAGCTGACTTTCGGACTCGACAGGTGACAACATGTTCCAAACACACCCCATGCACAACTCCACCGGGGAAGGTGCCAGAAAGGAGTTCTCTAGGTAATTCTCACACTGTCCCGTTAGGCAGCTGAAAGGCAGCACAAAAGTAGGGCTACCTGCTTCCTCGGCTGAGATGGGGAACCACTGACTTTTGGACTCGGCTGGTGACAAACTGTTGCAAGGCACACCCGATGCACAAGTCCACCGGGGAAGGTGCCAGAAAGGAGTTCTGTTGGTAGTTTTTACACTACGCTGGAAGGCAGCAGAAAGGCACCAGACAATTTGTTCTACCTGCTTCCTCGGCTGAGATGGGGAACTGCTGAATTTTGGTCTCGGCTGGTGACAAAATGTTCCAAACCCACCCCTTGCACAACTCCACCGGGGAAGGTGCCAGAAAGGCGTTCTGTTGGTACTTTTTACACTACACCGGAAGCCAGCTGAAAGGCACCATTAAACTTCTTCTACCTGCTTTCGGGGCTGAGATGGGGAACAGCTGACTTTTGGACTCGGCTGGTGACAAACTGTTGCAAGGCACACCCCATGCACAACTCCACCGGGGAAGTTTCCAGAAACGAGTTCTCTTGGTAGTTTTTACACTACCCCGGTAGACAGCTGAAAGGCACCAGAAAACTTGTTCTACCTGCTTCCTCGGCTGAGATGGGGAACTGCTGAATTTTGGACTCGACTGGTGACAGAATGTTCCAAACCCACCCCGTGCACAACTCCACCGGGGAAGGTGCCAGAAAGGAGTTCTGTTGGTATTTTTTACACTACCCCGGAAGCCAGCTGAAAGGCACCATTAAACTTGTTCTACCTGCTTTCGGGGCTGAGATGGGGAACGGCTGACTTTTGGACTCGGCTGATGACAACATGTTCCAAAAATACCCCGTGCACAACTGCACCGGGGAAGTTTCCAGAAACTAGTTCTCTTGGTAGTTTTTACAGTACCCCGGTAGGCAGCTGAAAGGCACCAGAAAACTTCTTCTACCTGCTTTCTGGGCTGAGATGGGGAACTGCTGAATTTTGGACTCGGCTGGTGACAGAATGTTCCAAACACTCCCCATGCACAACTGCAACGGAGAAGGTGCCAGAAAGGCGTTCGCATGGTAGTTCTCAGACTGCCCCGTAGGCAGCAGAAAGGCACCAGTAAAATTTGTTCTACCTGCTTTCTGGGCTGAGATGGGGAACCGCTGTCTTTTGGACTAGGCTGGAGACAAACATTCCCAACGCCTACTCCATGCACAACTCCACCGGAGAAGGTGCCAGAAAGGAGTTCTGTTGGTAGTTCTCACACTGCCCCGGTAGGCAGCTGAAAGACAGCACAAACTTTGTTCTACCTGCTTTCTGGGCTGAGATGGGGAAATATTCTATAGGGCATATGTCTTAAGAATAGGACTTACGGTTAAATCTTAAGGTTTAAGTCTTAGGGATAAGTCTTAGGGTTAAGTTTTTGTGTTAAATCTCAGGGTTAAGTTTTAAGGTTAAGACAGGGTTAAGTCTTAGAGTTATGTCTTAATGTTAACGTCTTAAGATTTAATCTCAGTGTTAAGTGTTATGGTAAAGTCTCAAGTATAAGGCTCAATGTTAAGCCTCAGGGGTATGTCTTAAGGTTCAGTCTTAGAGTTAAGTCTCTAAGGTTAAGACTTAGGGTCAAGATTCAGGGTTATCTCTTAGGGTTAAGTCTTAGGGATATGTATAAAGGTTAAGTCTTATGGTTCAGGCTTAGGTTTAAATTTATGGTGAAGTCTTAGGGTTAAGTTTTAAGGTTAATTCCTAGGGTTAAGTCTTATGGTTAAAGTTTTAAGATTAAATCTCCGGGTTAAGTCTTAAGTTAAAGTCTTAAGTCTTATGGTCAAGTCTTATGGTTTAGTCTCATGTTTAAGTCTCAAGGTTAATCTCAGTGTTAAGACTTAAGGTTGAATCTTAAGGTTGAGTCAGTGTTAAGTCTTAAAGGCTAAGTATGTAGTTTAAGTCTGAAGGGTTAAGTCTTGGGGATAAGTCTTAGGGTTAAGTCTCAGGGTTAAGTTTCAAGGCTAAGTTTCAATGTTAAGTCTCAGGGTTATGACTTAGGGTTAAGCATTAAGGTTAAGTCTTAGGTTTCAGTCTCAGGGTTATGTCTTAGGATTAAGTCTTAGGGTTAAGTCTTAGGGTTAAGTATTAAATTTAAGTCTTAGGGTTAATTCTTAGGGTTATGTCCTAAAGATCACGTCTTAAGGTTAAATCTTAGGGTTAGGTCTTAAGGTTAAGACTTAAGATTAAGTCTTAGAGTTATGTCTTAGGGTTAAGTCTTAAGGTTAAGACTTAGAGTTAAGTATTTAAGGTTACGTCTTAGGTTTATTGTCTTAGGGTTAAGTCTTAGGGTGTTGTCTTAAGGTTAAGTATTAATATTAAGTCTTAGGGTTAAAGTCATAAGATTTAATCTCAGGGTTAACTCTTATGGTTATGTCATAAGTTTAAGTCTTAATTTTAAGTCTTGGGGATAAATCCTTGGGTTAAGTCTCACGGTTAATCTCAGGGTTAAGACTTAGGGTTAAGTCTTAAGGTTAAGCCTTAGGGTTTAGTCTTAGGGTTCAGTCGTAGGGTTAAGTCTCAGGGTTATGCCTTAGGGTTAAGTCTTATGTTTAAGTTAAGTCTTAGGTTTAAATCATAGGGTTAAGTCTTAGGGTTAAGTTTTAAGTTTAAGTCTTAGGGTTAAGTCTCAGGTTTAGTTTTTAAGGTTAAGTCACAAGGTTAAGTCTTAAGGTTAAGTCTTAATTATAAGTGTTAGGGTTAAGTCTTAAGGTTAAGTCTAAGGGTTAAGTCTCTAAGATTAAGTATTAGGTTTAAGTCTCAGGGTTAAGTCTTAGGGATAAGTCTTAAGGTTAAGTCTTAAATTCAAGTCCTAGGGTTAAGTTTTAAGGTTAAGTCTTAAGGTTAAGTCTCAGGGTTATGTCTTAGGGTTAAGTCTTAGGTTTAAGTCTCAGGGTTAAGTCTTAGGGTTAACTGTTAAGGTTAAGACCTAAATTTAAGTCTTAGGGTTAAGCCTTAAGGATAAGACGTACATTTGAGTCTTAGCGTTAAATCTTAAGTTTATGTCTTACGGTTAAGTGTTAAGGTTAAGTCTTAGATTTAAGTGTTATGGTTATGTCTTAAGGTTAAGTCTTAGTGTTAAGTCTTAGGATTAAGTCTTAAGGTTAACTCATAAATCTAAATCTTAGGGTTAAATCTTTGTGTTAAGTCTTAAGGTTAAATCTTACGTCCTAGGGTTTGAGTCTTAGGTTTAAGTCTTAAATTTAAGTCTTTGGGATACGTCTTAGGGTTAAGTGTCAGGGTTAAGATTTATGTTTAATTCTTAAGTTTACGTCTTAGGGTTAAGTCTAAAAGTTTAGTCTTAAATTTAAGTCTTAGTGTTGTCTTCAGTTAAGTTATAGTGTTAAGTCTTAGGGTTACATCCTAAGGTTCAGTCTTATATTAAATTCTCAGGGTTAAGTCTTAGGGATAAGTCTTAAGGTTAAGCCTTAGTATTATGTCTTAAGATTCAGTCTTAAATTTAAATCTTAATAATAAGTCTTAAGGTTAAGGTTTGGGGATAAGTCTTAGGGTTAAGTCTCAGGGATAAGTCTTAGGGTTAAGTCTCAGGGATAAGTCTTAGGGTTAAGTCTTAAGGTTAAATCTTAGGGTTAAGTCTTAAGGTTAAGTCTCAGGGTTAAGTCTTAGGTTAAGTATTAGTATTAAGTCTTAGGGTTAAGTCTTGTGGTTAAGTCCTAAATTTAAGTCTTAGGGTTATGTCTTAGGGATAAGTCTTAGGGTTAAGTCTTATGGTTAAGTCGTAAATTTAAGTCTTAGGGTTATGTCTTAGGGATAAGTCTTAAGGTGAAGTCTTAGGATCAAGTCTTAAGGTGAAGTCATTATGTTAATCCTTAGGGTTAAGTTTTAGGATTGTTTCTTAGGGTTAAGTCTTAATGTTAAGTGTCAGGTTAAGTCTTACAGTTAAGCCTTATGGTTACCTCTTAATGTTATGTCTTAGGGTTAAGTTATAAGGTTAAGTCTAAGGGTTAACTCCTAAGGTTAAGTGTTAAGTTTGAATATTAAAGTTAGGTCTTAAGGTTAAGACTTAGGGTTAAGTCTTATAGTTAAGTCTTTAGGGTTAAGTCTTAGGGTTAAGTTTTTGGCTTACGTCTTAGGGTAAAGTATTAAGGTTAAGTCTTAAACTTAAGTCTTAACGTCAAGTCTTAAGGTTGAGCCTTAAGGTTAAGTTTTAGGGTTAAGTCTTAGGCTTAATTTTTATGGTTAAGTCTTAAGGTTAAGTTTTAGGGTTAAGTCTTCTAGTTAAGTCTTAGGGTTAAGTCTCAGGTTTATGTCTTACGGTTAAGTCTTAAGGTTATGTTTTAAGGTTTAGTCTTGTAGTTAAGACTTAACGGTAAATCTGAAGGTTAAGTCTCATGGTTAAGTCTTAGGGATAAGTCTCAGGGTTAAGGCTCAAGGTAAGGTCTCAAGGTTAAGTCCCAGGGTTAAGTCGTAAGGTTCTGTCTTAAGGCTGAGACTTAGGGTTAAGTCTTAAGGTTAAGTCTTATGGATTGAGTCTTAGGTTTACGTCTTAGAGTTAAGTCTTGGGGATATGGCTTAGGGTTAAGTCTCAGGGTTAAGTTTCAAGGCTAAGTTTCAATGTTAAGTCTCAGGGTTATGACTTAGGGTTAAGCATTAAGGTTAAGTCTTAGGTTTCAGTCTCAGGGTTATGTCTTAGGATTAAGTCTTAGGGTTAAGTCTTAGGGTTAAGTATTAAATTTAAGTCTTAGGGTTAATTCTTAGGGTTATGTCCTAAAGATCACGTCTTAAGGTTAAATCTTAGGGTTAGGTCTTAAGGTTAAGACTTAAGATTAAGTCTTAGAGTTATGTCTTAGGGTTAAGTCTTAAGGTTAAGACTTAGAGTTAAGTATTTAAGGTTACGTCTTAGGTTTATTGTCTTAGGGTTAAGTCTTAGGGTGTTGTCTTAAGGTTAAGTATTAATATTAAGTCTTAGGGTTAAAGTCATAAGATTTAATCTCAGGGTTAACTCTTATGGTTATGTCATAAGTTTAAGTCTTAATTTTAAGTCTTGGGGATAAATCCTTGGGTTAAGTCTCACGGTTAATCTCAGGGTTAAGACTTAGGGTTAAGTCTTAAGGTTAAGTCTTAGGGTTTAGTCTTAGGGTTCAGTCGTAGGGTTAAGTCTCAGGGTTATGCCTTAGGGTTAAGTCTTATGTTTAAGTTAAGTCTTAGGTTTAAATCATAGGGTTAAGTCTTAGGGTTAAGTTTTAAGTTTAAGTCTTAGGGTTAAGTCTCAGGTTTAGTTTTTAAGGTTAAGTCACAAGGTTAAGTCTTAAGGTTAAGTCTTAATTATAAGTGTTAGGGTTAAGTCTTAAGGTTAAGTCTAAGGGTTAAGTCTCTAAGATTAAGTATTAGGTTTAAGTCTCAGGGTTAAGTCTTAGGGATAAGTCTTAAGGTTAAGTCTTAAATTCAAGTCCTAGGGTTAAGTTTTAAGGTTAAGTCTTAAGGTTAAGTCTCAGGGTTATGTCTTAGGGTTAAGTCTTAGGTTTAAGTCTCAGGGTTAAGTCTTAGGGTTAACTGTTAAGGTTAAGACCTAAATTTAAGTCTTAGGGTTAAGCCTTAAGGATAAGACGTAAATTTGAGTCTTAGCATTAAATCTTAAGGTTATGTCTTACGGTTAAGTGTTAAGGTTAAGTCTTAGATTTAAGTGTTATGGTTATGTCTTAAGGTTAAGTCTTAGTGTTAAGTCTTAGGATTAAGTCTTAAGGTTAACTCATATATCTAAATCTTAGGGTTAAATCTTTGTGTTAAGTCTTAAGGTTAAATCTTAAGTCCTAGGGTTTGAGTCTTAGGTTTAAGTCTTAAATTTAAGTCTTTGGGATACGTCTTAGGGTTAAGTGTCAGGGTTAAGATTTATGTTTAATTCTTAAGTTTACGTCTTAGGGTTAAGTCTAAAAGTTTAGTCTTAAATTTAAGTCTTAGTGTTGTCTTCGGTTAAGTTATAGTGTTAAGTCTTAGGGTTACATCCTAAGGTTCAGTCTTATATTAAATTCTCAGGGTTAAGTCTTAGGGATAAGTCTTAAGGTTAAGCCTTAGTATTATGTCTTAAGATTCAGTCTTAAATTTAAATCTTAATAATAAGTCTTAAGGTTAAGGTTTGGGGATAAGTCTTAGGGTTAAGTCTCAGGGATAAGTCTTAGGGTTAAGTCTCAGGGGTAAGTCTTAGGGTTAAGTCTTAAGGTTAAATCTTAGGGTTAAGTCTTAAGGTTAAGTCTCAGGGTTAAGTCTTAGGTTAAGTATTAGTATTAAGTCTTAGGGTTAAGTCTTGTGGTTAAGTCCTAAATTTAAGTCTTAGGGTTATGTCTTAGGGATAAGTCTTAGGGTTAAGTCTTATGGTTAAGTCGTAAATTTAAGTCTTAGGGTTATGTCTTAGGGATAAGTCTTAAGGTGAAGTCTTAGGATCAAGTCTTAAGGTGAAGTCATTATGTTAATCCTTAGGGTTAAGTTTTAGGATTGTTTCTTAGGGTTAAGTCTTAATGTTAAGTGTCAGGTTAAGTCTTACAGTTAAGCCTTATGGTTACCTCTTAATGTTATGTCTTAGGGTTAAGTTATAAGGTTAAGTCTAAGGGTTAACTCCTAAGGTTAAGTGTTAAGTTTGAATATTAAAGTTAGGTCTTAAGGTTAAGACTTAGGGTTAAGTCTTATAGTTAAGTCTTTAGGGTTAAGTCTTAGGGTTAAGTTTTTGGCTTACGTCTTAGGGTAAAGTATTAAGGTTAAGTCTTAACCTTAAGTCTTAACGTCAAGTCTTAAGGTTGAGCCTTAAGGTTAAGTTTTAGGGTTAAGTCTTAGGCTTAATTTTTATGGTTAAGTCTTAAGGTTAAGTTTTAGGGTTAAGTCTTCTAGTTAAGTCTTAGGGTTAAGTCTCAGGTTTATGTCTTACGGTTAAGTCTTAAGGTTATGTTTTAAGGTTTAGTCTTGTAGTTAAGACTTAACGGTAAATCTGAAGGTTAAGTCTCATGGTTAAGTCTTAGGGATAAGTCTCAGGGTTAAGGCTCAAGGTAAGGTCTCAAGGTTAAGTCCCAGGGTTAAGTCGTAAGGTTCTGTCTTAAGGCTGAGACTTAGGGTTAAGTCTTAAGGTTAAGTCTTATGGATTGAGTCTTAGGTTTACGTCTTAGAGTTAAGTCTTGGGGATACGGCTTAGGGTTAAGTCTCAGGGTTAAGTTTCAAGGCTAAGTTTCAATGTTAAGTCTCAGGGTTATGACTTAGGGTTAAGCATTAAGGTTAAGTCTTAGGTTTCAGTCTCAGGGTTATGTCTTAGGATTAAGTCTTAGGGTTAAGTCTTAGGGTTAAGTATTAAATTTAAGTCTTAGGGTTAATTCTTAGGGTTATGTCCTAAAGATCACGTCTTAAGGTTAAATCTTAGGGTTAGGTCTTAAGGTTAAGACTTAAGATTAAGTCTTAGAGTTATGTCTTAGGGTTAAGTCTTAAGGTTAAGACTTAGAGTTAAGTATTTAAGGTTACGTCTTAGGTTTATTGTCTTAGGGTTAAGTCTTAGGGTGTTGTCTTAAGGTTAAGTATTAATATTAAGTCTTAGGGTTAAAGTCATAAGATTTAATCTCAGGGTTAACTCTTATGGTTATGTCATAAGTTTAAGTCTTAATTTTAAGTCTTGGGGATAAATCCTTGGGTTAAGTCTCACGGTTAATCTCAGGGTTAAGACTTAGGGTTAAGTCTTAAGGTTAAGTCTTAGGGTTTAGTCTTAGGGTTCAGTCGTAGGGTTAAGTCTCAGGGTTATGCCTTAGGGTTAAGTCTTATGTTTAAGTTAAGTCTTAGGTTTAAATCATAGGGTTAAGTCTTAGGGTTAAGTTTTAAGTTTAAGTCTTAGGGTTAAGTCTCAGGTTTAGTTTTTAAGGTTAAGTCACAAGGTTAAGTCTTAAGGTTAAGTCTTAATTATAAGTGTTAGGGTTAAGTCTTAAGGTTAAGTCTAAGGGTTAAGTCTCTAAGATTAAGTATTAGGTTTAAGTCTCAGGGTTAAGTCTTAGGGATAAGTCTTAAGGTTAAGTCTTAAATTCAAGTCCTAGGGTTAAGTTTTAAGGTTAAGTCTTAAGGTTAAGTCTCAGGGTTATGTCTTAGGGTTAAGTCTTAGGTTTAAGTCTCAGGGTTAAGTCTTAGGGTTAACTGTTAAGGTTAAGACCTAAATTTAAGTCTTAGGGTTAAGCCTTAAGGATAAGACGTAAATTTGAGTCTTAGCATTAAATCTTAAGGTTATGTCTTACGGTTAAGTGTTAAGGTTAAGTCTTAGATTTAAGTGTTATGGTTATGTCTTAAGGTTAAGTCTTAGTGTTAAGTCTTAGGATTAAGTCTTAAGGTTAACTCATAAATCTAAATCTTAGGGTTAAATCTTTGTGTTAAGTCTTAAGGTTAAATCTTAAGTCCTAGGGTTTGAGTCTTAGGTTTAAGTCTTAAATTTAAGTCTTTGGGATACGTCTTAGGGTTAAGTGTCAGGGTTAAGATTTATGTTTAATTCTTAAGTTTACGTCTTAGGGTTAAGTCTAAAAGTTTAGTCTTAAATTTAAGTCTTAGTGTTGTCTTCGGTTAAGTTATAGTGTTAAGTCTTAGGGTTACATCCTAAGGTTCAGTCTTATATTAAATTCTCAGGGTTAAGTCTTAGGGATAAGTCTTAAGGTTAAGCCTTAGTATTATGTCTTAAGATTCAGTCTTAAATTTAAATCTTAATAATAAGTCTTAAGGTTAAGGTTTGGGGATAAGTCTTAGGGTTAAGTCTCAGGGATAAGTCTTAGGGTTAAGTCTCAGGGATAAGTCTTAGGGTTAAGTCTTAAGGTTAAATCTTAGGGTTAAGTCTTAAGGTTAAGTCTCAGGGTTAAGTCTTAGGTTAAGTATTAGTATTAAGTCTTAGGGTTAAGTCTTGTGGTTAAGTCCTAAATTTAAGTCTTAGGGTTATGTCTTAGGGATAAGTCTTAGGGTTAAGTCTTATGGTTAAGTCGTAAATTTAAGTCTTAGGGTTATGTCTTAGGGATAAGTCTTAAGGTGAAGTCTTAGGATCAAGTCTTAAGGTGAAGTCATTATGTTAATCCTTAGGGTTAAGTTTTAGGATTGTTTCTTAGGGTTAAGTCTTAATGTTAAGTGTCAGGTTAAGTCTTACAGTTAAGCCTTATGGTTACCTCTTAATGTTATGTCTTAGGGTTAAGTTATAAGGTTAAGTCTAAGGGTTAACTCCTAAGGTTAAGTGTTAAGTTTGAATATTAAAGTTAGGTCTTAAGGTTAAGACTTAGGGTTAAGTCTTATAGTTAAGTCTTTAGGGTTAAGTCTTAGGGTTAAGTTTTTGGCTTACGTCTTAGGGTAAAGTATTAAGGTTAAGTCTTAAACTTAAGTCTTAACGTCAAGTCTTAAGGTTGAGCCTTAAGGTTAAGTTTTAGGGTTAAGTCTTAGGCTTAATTTTTATGGTTAAGTCTTAAGGTTAAGTTTTAGGGTTAAGTCTTCTAGTTAAGTCTTAGGGTTAAGTCTCAGGTTTATGTCTTACGGTTAAGTCTTAAGGTTATGTTTTAAGGTTTAGTCTTGTAGTTAAGACTTAACGGTAAATCTGAAGGTTAAGTCTCATGGTTAAGTCTTAGGGATAAGTCTCAGGGTTAAGGCTCAAGGTAAGGTCTCAAGGTTAAGTCCCAGGGTTAAGTCGTAAGGTTCTGTCTTAAGGCTGAGACTTAGGGTTAAGTCTTAAGGTTAAGTCTTATGGATTGAGTCTTAGGTTTACGTCTTAGAGTTAAGTCTTGGGGATACGGCTTAGGGTTAAGTCTCAGGGTTAAGTTTCAAGGCTAAGTTTCAATGTTAAGTCTCAGGGTTATGACTTAGGGTTAAGCATTAAGGTTAAGTCTTAGGTTTCAGTCTCAGGGTTATGTCTTAGGATTAAGTCTTAGGGTTAAGTCTTAGGGTTAAGTATTAAATTTAAGTCTTAGGGTTAATTCTTAGGGTTATGTCCTAAAGATCACGTCTTAAGGTTAAATCTTAGGGTTAGGTCTTAAGGTTAAGACTTAAGATTAAGTCTTAGAGTTATGTCTTAGGGTTAAGTCTTAAGGTTAAGACTTAGAGTTAAGTATTTAAGGTTACGTCTTAGGTTTATTGTCTTAGGGTTAAGTCTTAGGGTGTTGTCTTAAGGTTAAGTATTAATATTAAGTCTTAGGGTTAAAGTCATAAGATTTAATCTCAGGGTTAACTCTTATGGTTATGTCATAAGTTTAAGTCTTAATTTTAAGTCTTGGGGATAAATCCTTGGGTTAAGTCTCACGGTTAATCTCAGGGTTAAGACTTAGGGTTAAGTCTTAAGGTTAAGTCTTAGGGTTTAGTCTTAGGGTTCAGTCGTAGGGTTAAGTCTCAGGGTTATGCCTTAGGGTTAAGTCTTATGTTTAAGTTAAGTCTTAGGTTTAAATCATAGGGTTAAGTCTTAGGGTTAAGTTTTAAGTTTAAGTCTTAGGGTTAAGTCTCAGGTTTAGTTTTTAAGGTTAAGTCACAAGGTTAAGTCTTAAGGTTAAGTCTTAATTATAAGTGTTAGGGTTAAGTCTTAAGGTTAAGTCTAAGGGTTAAGTCTCTAAGATTAAGTATTAGGTTTAAGTCTCAGGGTTAAGTCTTAGGGATAAGTCTTAAGGTTAAGTCTTAAATTCAAGTCCTAGGGTTAAGTTGTAAGGTTAAGTCTTAAGGTTAAGTCTCAGGGTTATGTCTTAGGGTTAAGTCTTAGGTTTAAGTCTCAGGGTTAAGTCTTAGGGTTAACTGTTAAGGTTAAGACCTAAATTTAAGTCTTAGGGTTAAGCCTTAAGGATAAGACGTAAATTTGAGTCTTAGCATTAAATCTTAAGGTTATGTCTTACGGTTAAGTGTTAAGGTTAAGTCTTAGATTTAAGTGTTATGGTTATGTCTTAAGGTTAAGTCTTAGTGTTAAGTCTTAGGATTAAGTCTTAAGGTTAACTCATAAATCTAAATCTTAGGGTTAAATCTTTGTGTTAAGTCTTAAGGTTAAATCTTAAGTCCTAGGGTTTGAGTCTTAGGTTTAAGTCTTAAATTTAAGTCTTTGGGATACGTCTTAGGGTTAAGTGTCAGGGTTAAGATTTATGTTTAATTCTTAAGTTTACGTCTTAGGGTTAAGTCTAAAAGTTTAGTCTTAAATTTAAGTCTTAGTGTTGTCTTCGGTTAAGTTATAGTGTTAAGTCTTAGGGTTACATCCTAAGGTTCAGTCTTATATTAAATTCTCAGGGTTAAGTCTTAGGGATAAGTCTTAAGGTTAAGCCTTAGTATTATGTCTTAAGATTCAGTCTTAAATTTAAATCTTAATAATAAGTCTTAAGGTTAAGGTTTGGGGATAAGTCTTAGGGTTAAGTCTCAGGGATAAGTCTTAGGGTTAAGTCTCAGGGATAAGTCTTAGGGTTAAGTCTTAAGGTTAAATCTTAGGGTTAAGTCTTAAGGTTAAGTCTCAGGGTTAAGTCTTAGGTTAAGTATTAGTATTAAGTCTTAGGGTTAAGTCTTGTGGTTAAGTCCTAAATTTAAGTCTTAGGGTTATGTCTTAGGGATAAGTCTTAGGGTTAAGTCTTATGGTTAAGTCGTAAATTTAAGTCTTAGGGTTATGTCTTAGGGATAAGTCTTAAGGTGAAGTCTTAGGATCAAGTCTTAAGGTGAAGTCATTATGTTAATCCTTAGGGTTAAGTTTTAGGATTGTTTCTTAGGGTTAAGTCTTAATGTTAAGTGTCAGGTTAAGTCTTACAGTTAAGCCTTATGGTTACCTCTTAATGTTATGTCTTAGGGTTAAGTTATAAGGTTAAGTCTAAGGGTTAACTCCTAAGGTTAAGTGTTAAGTTTGAATATTAAAGTTAGGTCTTAAGGTTAAGACTTAGGGTTAAGTCTTATAGTTAAGTCTTTAGGGTTAAGTCTTAGGGTTAAGTTTTTGGCTTACGTCTTAGGGTAAAGTATTAAGGTTAAGTCTTAAACTTAAGTCTTAACGTCAAGTCTTAAGGTTGAGCCTTAAGGTTAAGTTTTAGGGTTAAGTCTTAGGCTTAATTTTTATGGTTAAGTCTTAAGGTTAAGTTTTAGGGTTAAGTCTTCTAGTTAAGTCTT